>NC_057814.1:504188481-504202796 GCF_018294505.1 Triticum aestivum
GGTAAATAAATAACAAGCATGCCACAGTCGGGCGTCTCAGCGACACCACATAAAGGGCTTATAAGGTAAATAAATAACAAGCATGCCACAGTCGAGCGTCTCAGCGACACCACATAAAGGGCTTATAACGTAAATAAATAACAAGCATGCCACAGTCGGGCGTCTCAGCGACACCACATAAAGGGCTTATAAGGTAAATAAGCATGGTGAATATCCAGGAGGTAGAACCGTCCCAGGGATACTCAATAATTCAAATAATGTAAATGGTTAGTCCATAATAATAATAATAATCATAATCATCACAAGTCACAAGTCATGATCCAAGTTCTGGTTTAACAGTTTTTCTCCTTCGAAGACCGACACTAAGACCGATACTTGACCCATCCTAGACTGTAGTCCTTAACCATGGACACGGCTATTCGAATAGATGTATAATCTCTGAAGAGGGTGTACTCTTTACCCACGGGTAACGGATTTCTTTAGTCCATCGGGACTAATTCCGTCTACGGTCTTTTAATTGAAAACACACCCAACCGCACACACCAGCCTAACTTACCGGTGTCTGGAATCACCCACGACACCCGTTAAGCGAAACTCTAAGTGGGGAGGCTACAACCTCGACGTAGCACGGGATCACAAAATTTATGATGCGCGCAAACTAGGGGAGCTACCCCCTCGGCTCCAACCGGAAACACCCATGTCCCCGGACCAGGTGGCATGCCTACCGGTATCTTCCACCATGGCCTCTCTGTACGGTGTGTGCTAGAAAGGGGTTGACAACTTACTGAACCGTACCCTACCTATGGCAGGGACAAGTGGTAGTACGAAACAAGTATGGGAGGTTACCGGAACAAGCCTCGATCTACGGCCGACTCAGGAGGTTTAAGTATTCCCTGCATGGTTAGCATAGCAATGTTCTTGATAGTTTCCTGACAGGGTCACCACCCCTCATGCCCCATCATGCCTTACTGCACATTCTCGCCACAACGAGACGTCAGTCACGGGGTTGTGTTCACCGGAACATAACCTTCTTTCGGACTCCCTCCGAACTATCATCAGGCACATGTGGCATGAGAAGTAGCTACTGTCACCAATGTCACATACATAACAGAAAAGATTTTCACCATGTGCTTATATGCATGAGTATGATTCCACATAAAATAACACCATTCCACATTAGCATAAATGATGCAGTTCTAGAATATTCTAGCAAAACAGCACCCAACTTGTATCATATCTGAGTTCAAGATGCTTGCCTTCAAGGTGTGGAGGGGTGAGGTGCACTACAAAACTTTTGAAAGTTATAATCTCCCCTCGAAATTCCTATTTTCAAACATATTCAAATAACACATACTTTAAAAACAGTGCAAAAAGTTGTCCTAGATATTTTTGACATAAATCTTAAAATAAACTATGTGGAATTTGAGAGAGGTAGGAAAAAGAATTAATTCATTTGGAGTTTTATTTAAAAAGATATAGCCAGTCAAAGTTTCAGTCAAAATCTGATTTTAAAATAAAACAGAAAAGAAAACGTTTCAGACGAAATACGCTTTCGAGAGGGGGACACGTACTTCGGGCTTTACGCCTCCACTTAAAACAGCGCGGGCCGGCTCGGGGTCACTGACAGTGGGTCCACGGGGCCCACTGGTCAGGTTTGACCAGTCGCCTCTCGCTCCTCTTCCTCTGCCCGAGCGGAGGCGGGACTCCGGCGATCGCCGTCGACGAGCGGCGTCTCCCCGCGTGGTCCTGAGGGCGGGGATGGATCCGCCAGTCCAGGGCGGTCCTCCCGGTGGTCGCTGGGCAGGTGGGGACGGAGGGAGTCGCCGGCGGCGAGCTTTGCGGCGGAGATGGCTTCGGGTGGATTTGGGGGCCGGGGCTATGGTGGTTCCCGAACGCGTTTGAGGGTCTGAGTGGTTCCGCAAGGTTGAGGGGAAGAGGATGGTGGCACTGGGGGTGGGGGCAAGGGGGCTCCGGCTACGGCGAATGTAGCTGAGGGACGGCGACGGCCGAAGTTGCCGGAGGCGGAGAAGGCGGTGGTTTCAGAAGAATTTGAGCCAGGGGGTGCACTCTATGGCTTGCCTGAGGATGCTCGAGCGAGGCCTGGGGCCATTTATAGCCGGGGAAGGTCGGTTCCGCCACTGCGGGGGATAAGATCGCCGGCCGGCCACTTCTGTTGCGGCAGGGCAACGTGGCGATGGCCAGAGCAGGGTCGGTGCTAGCGGACGGGCTTGGAGATAAGGACGGCCGGCTCACGAGGGCAGCTGGCGAGGAGTTGTGGCTCGGGCGGCGCCGTCCATGGCAGAGGCGCACTGTGGACGCTGGCGTGCCGCCAAGAGGGCCCTGACGGCGGCGCTGTAGGGCAGCTTGGAGTGTTATGTCGAGTGGTCGAGGGCGGGGCGTGGCCCTGCAGGCGAGCAAAGGCCAGGGCGCGGGGTAGCGAACGCGGCGGTTCGGTTGCGCGCGCGCGTGCAAAACTCTCCAGATCCTATTCTCTTTAGATGATAAAGAGGGTGGCAAAGTTAGTTGGTCAAGACCAGAAACTTGTTAGTGCAAATATTTGAGAAAACCAATTTTGGTCAGAGAGTTTTGTAGGGAGGACTATAAGCAGGAAAAAGAGTCATGGGCAACAGAGCAAAATAAAATGGGGTTGCAGTAGAAAGTGCCAAACTGGACCAGAGAGCAAAAGAGGATGATTTGCTCAAATTTTCCAAAGAACACCAATGGGTTTTTGCACAAAATTGAATAATATACTCCTACTAGCATCCCCAAATTTTGGTGGAAGTTTTCAACAAATATTTAAATAGGTTGAAGTGCAATTTTACCAACTGGACCAATTTTGAAAATTAAGGGTAGAGCTTAAAATCTCCAATGAATAAAAGATATTTTTGCATCAGGGTGATTTAAAAACACGACATGACATCCCCAAATTTTGGTGAAAATTTTAAATGTATTTATCAAATGGTTGCAGTGCAAAAGAGGCTCCAAGTTTATGAAAAATCATTTATAAGAAATGAAGCTCAGGGAAAAATAATTATGCAATTTAATCCACTAGTAAAAGAATTGTTTTATTGAGAGAGTATACAAGTCCAATAATATTTTTGGAAAGTTTTCACGTGGGGTAAAAACTCCACAATATTAAAGAGAAGAGGGGTTCTGAAATCAAAAGATAAATCCAGAAAATAAAAATTTAATTTCCTGGAAAAATTTTAATTAATAAAACAAGGTCAAAATTTTGGGGTGTTATAGAAAGTGCCTCCTTATTACGCACAAAAAAATTAATACTCCCCCTGCTAGTTGGGACCCACCTTGGTGGGTGGCTGACTTGTGGGCCTACTAAGTTGACGGGGACGGAGGGCTTTGTCAACTTAGTCAATATGAACGATTCTAGCTCCAGTGACCGTACGGTGTCCATCCAACGGCCGTAGTACTTCTTCAACCTCTTGTCTTCTTGCTCCAGCCGCCCAAAGCAGCGCCGGTCGTGCCGCATGCTCCTGCCTCTCGTGGCCGGCTGTGCTGCCGCGGAGGCCTCACCGCCCCCTACTATACCCACCATTGGCTAGGCCCTGCGGCGCCGGCAGCCTGACACCGCATCCGAACCAGTGAACCCTCGTACTCCTCTTCGCGCGGGCTTCCACTGTCGCGTCTTCACCGGCTCCGCATCGTCCCCTTACTAGGCCTCGCCGTCGCCAACCGCCCTGGTGCTCTCGGCGTGGCGTGGTCACCATGGTCAACGAACGACTTCCATCGGACGTGGACTGTACGTGGAGAGGCTGACAACTGGGTCCCCGGCCGTAGCAAGGAAGTGGCTCCTTATTACGCGCAAAATAATTATTTCTCCACCTGACAGCGGGGACCCACCAGACGGGCCACTATGTTTTGCGAAAAAAAATTTCCCCCTGACTGCTGGGACCCACCAGCTACATCTTCGCACGCAAGGAAGTGCGTCCGGGCAAAAAAAACGATTCGCCCCCTGACCACTAGGACCCACCAGCTACATCTTCGCACGCAAGGAAGTGCCTGACAGTCGGGACCCACCTGGTCGAAGCGTACGTAGCGTTGTCATTCTGGTCACGAATGTGTACGTACATACTGGTCGATGTAGAGGTGCGCACGTGTCATAGTAGAGGCGCGCACGTAGCACGTACACGTACGTACAGCGGCCAGTGTGCAAGAAAGAAAATACGGCCACATACGTACATACGGGCAGGGTCTCGAACGCCTACTCGCGCATACGTACGGACAGGGCTCATGTACATGGCTGGGTCGGAACAGAGAAACTAGGTCGTCGTCGTGTTCATCAGGAGGCAACGGATTGCGTCGTGTTCATCGGGAGGCAACAGAATGCGTGGGAGCCAACCGGCTTGGACGGAACAGCCGATGGAAACGAGGCCTGGCGTATCGCAGAACGGAGGAAATGGCATTGTGTTCGAACGGCCACGGTCGAAACGGGATCCTGTTCATCGGGAGGGGTCTGGCGTACCGCAAAACGGAGGAAATGGACCTCCTACGGTCGAAACGGGGGTCCTGTTGATCGGGAGGGGTGTGGCATACCGCAAAACGGAGGAAACGAACTTGTGTTGGAGCGCTATGGTCGAAACGGGGGTCCTGTTCATTGGGAGGGGTGTGGCGTACCGCAAAACGGGACTCCACGGGATACTGTTCATCTCCACCGTCGACCCCCTCCAGCCTCCACGGGCTACTGTTCATCCACCGTCGACCTCCTCCAGCCTCCACCTGCTCCTGTTCATCCACGGGCTCCTGTTCATCCAGCCTCCACCGCGTGCTACTCCACTGGCTCCTATTCAACCACCCCTCCAAGGGCTACTGTTCATCCAACTATCCACCGTCTACTGTTCATCCTGCCCTCCACGGGGTGGTCCTATTCATCCAGCCCTCCACGGGGTCCTGTTCATCCAGCCCCAACCGGCTCGATCGGGCGGGGTCCTGTTCATCCAGAGGCAACACCACGGGGACCTGTTCATCCACCACCACCAGGAACTGCTCATCCAAACCCCCCAGCAACGCTCACTGTTCATCTAGAGGCAGCATCGATCGGCTTCAGTTAGTAGCAGTAGCGAAGGAATCGCTTGATCGGGTTCAGTTAACAGCCATCGATCGATCGCTCGGGTTCAGTAACGCGTGGCCTGCAGTGCAATCGCTCGGGTTCAGTTAGAGCCCAGCACCTCGCTCGGGTTCAGTTAGAGCCCAATGCCTCGCACCCCAC
Source organism: Triticum aestivum (assembly GCF_018294505.1). NCBI lineage: Eukaryota > Viridiplantae > Streptophyta > Magnoliopsida > Poales > Poaceae > Triticum > Triticum aestivum. Next base: position 504,193,706 of record NC_057814.1, read on the forward strand.
ACGCGTGCATGTACTAGAGAAACGCGCATCGCTCGGCCCCGACCACCCACCCTAACCGGGAACACCCCGATATTTTCCTCGCCCTCGCTTCTACCATGGTTTTTTCCGTCATGGACGGCCCAAAGAATGTCATGCAGCTGCGTCTCCGGCCCGCCCAGGACGAAAAGCCCATTTTCTGTCATGGTTTTTTGTCATAGAAGTAGGACCCCACCACATCTATGATGATACTTGGTTTTGTCACAATTATCGTCACAGAAGTGTCATAAGTATGACAAATTTTTTTTCGTTCGGCCCAAAATGTCACGGATGTGTCTTTTTTTTGTAGTATAGTAGGTGACTATAACTTGCAAGATCGGATCTAGAACATAAATATAATGGTAATAACATAAACGGTTCAGATCTGAAATCATGGCACCCGGGCCCAAAGTGACAAGCATTAAGCATGGCAAAGTCATAGCAACATCAATCTCAGAACATAATGGATACTAGGGATCAAGCCCTAACAAAACTAACTTGATTATCTGATGAATCTCATCCAACTCCTCACCGACCAGCGAGCCTATGAAGGAATTACTCACTCCCGGTGGGGAGCATCAAGGAATTGGTGATGGAGAAGGGTTGGTGATGACTAAGATCGAGGATCCCCCTCTCCGGAGCCCCAAACGGACTCCAGATCTAGCCTCCCGATGAAGAACAGGAGGTGGCGGCGGCTCCGTCTCACAGAATGCGATAATTCTTTCTCCCTGATTTTTTCTCGAAAAATGTGATTTTATAGCGTCAGTTTCAGGGTCTGCAGGGCCACCAGGTGGGGACAACCCACCTGGGCGCGCCTGGAGGGGGGCGCACCCTAGTGGGTCGTGCCCACCCAGGTACCCACTCCGATGGTTCTTTGCTCCAGAAATTATCTTTATTCATATAAAAATCTCTCAAAAAGTTTCGTTCCAATCCGAAAACTTTTATTTCTGCACAAAAACAACACCACGGTAGTTCTGCTGATAAACTGGAACTGAAAAGGAAAAACTTTTACGAACTCTTTCGCTCTTGTTTACATAAATAAGCTTAAGTAGCACCCATGTTTTCAACACAGATCATGACTAACCATGTCGACAATAACTCTTAAAAATTATATTAACTCATATCAATGACATAATCAGCTAGCGAGCAATAATAAGATATCTCAAACAACAGCACGTTATCAAAACAACCATGATATAATCTGACAATATTGGTATCTCGCTAGCCCTTTCTGAGACCACAAAACATAAATGCAGAGGACCTCCAAAGTTCAAAAAGTGACTAAACATTGTAATTCATGGTAGAAAAGATCCAGTCATGATGCACCCAACATTAGCTACACACAATGCATGAGCATGACAACAGTGCTCTCAGGTTCTGGCGCTTATTTTAGAAGGTGATGACACAACATAGAAGTAAATAGATAGGCCCTTCGCAGAGGGAAGCAATGATTTGCAGCAGTGCCAGAGCTCATGTTTTTGAAATAGAGGTAAATGAAATTTTGAGAAATGCACCCTTCTTGTTTACTTCGTGACCATTAGTTATAAGTCTCTTCCATGCTATACACATTAGCGGCGGTTCCCAAGCGATAAAGGTAAAGGTTTACTCCCCCTCCACCAACAGTCGCACTCCTTGGCTTGTCCGAAACAACGGGTGCCATCCATACCAACAATAGTCCCGGAGGAGTTTTGTTTGCAATCTGAGTTAGGGACTGGGAATCCCAATTACCGCCCCTCTCGTGCAAGGACATGTGAATAAACAGTCATCATGAGAATAACCTGCTTAGCATGGAAGATACTGACTACCTCCTGTCGCTCTATAAACAATCTAAGCACACAAAAAGGGAAATTTATTTGAAGTTTTTAGAGGTGGCACATGCAAATTTACTTAGGACGGCAAGGTAATACCGCATATAGGTAGATATAATGGACTCATCTGGAATAACTTGGGTTTCAGGTTTTTGATGTACAAGCAGAAATCCCACTTAGTACAGGCGAAGGCTAGCAATTAGGTGAGAAGTGGCCAGCTAGAGAGCAACAATGGTCATGAACATGCAGTATGCATAAGAAACATTGGATAGTAGCATGAATAGGATATGAACACCATGAACATAAATATCATAGAGGCTATGTTGGTTTTGATTCAACTACATGCATGAACATGTGCCAAGTCAAGCCACTTGAACATTCAGAGGAGGACACCATATCATCATACTACATCACAATCATTTTAACGCAATGTTGGCATCCAAGATAAATCATTATTCACTCCTAGCTACTTAAGCATGGCATGAGAAACTATAATCTCTAATTGTCACTGCAAACATGTTTTACCATAATAGGCTGAATTATGGATACTAGGTTAAACATACTTACAAAAACAGAACAAGTCGAGTTCATACCCGTTTCTCTCTGCCACGACCAATTCATCAAATATCGTCATTATCGCCTTTCACTTGCGCGACCGAACGGTAAGAAAATAATAATAGTGCAAGAGTGCCGTGGACTAAGCTAGAATCTGCAAACATTTTATTCAAAAGGAGAAGACAAGGTACTATGGGCTCTTTGTTAGATCAACAATAATGCATATGAGAGCCACTCAACATTTTCATCATGGTCTTCTCCTCGGTATGACTCAATAAAAAAGAAAAAGATATTCAGAGAAACACACTGAAATATTTTTGGAGTTTTTGGTTTTTCTTAAACAAGCAAATAAAAGGGAAAAGCAAAAACGAGAAAAACTATTTACACGGGAAAGCTCCCAACAAGCAAAAGAAGAACAAGGAAATATTTTTGGGTTTTATTTTTAGTGCTACAACAATTTAAACTAGGAAGGAAAACCGAAAAGAAGCAGGAAATATATTTTTGGATTTCTCAAAGTTTTTCAAACACACAAGAAGAAAGCAAGAAAATAAACTTAGCATGGATAATACAATGAAAGAGTGTGGACATCAACAACTGGAATGAAATGTGTAAACATGAATGTAATGTCGGTGGAAATACGTACTCCCCCAAGCTTAGGATTTTGGCCTAATTTGGTAATCAGTCAGTAGCCTGCATAATGGTCGGAGTGATAGCTCATGGAGGCTCTCGGTGCGGATGCCGCAGCCTGCCATGTGACCACAACTGCCCCATTATGGGCTCGGGCCTCGCTCTCAAGAACAAAATATCTTCCCCTACTATGAACATCAAAGAGAGCAAGTGCAGGAAAATATGTGTCCACAATGAAACTTTTATTAAACACAATGTTATAATTGAATTTATGGGATCACCACTAAGGATCTTATGACGTTTCATAGCATCAAAGTCTAAGTACTGCATGGGTAAAATAGGGTCATAAGGCCAAGGTGAAACACCCAGCTCTCTTGCTAAGCGTGTGGCATAAGTTCCACCATAAAAGTATCCACTACTAGCATTATGTTGCAATCTACGTGCAACAATAGCTCCAAGGTTATAACTTTTATCACCGGTGAGAGCGGTGCGTATGAGACTCAAGTATGGAGCACAAAGTGTACTACAATCTTGTTTACCTACAATACATTTTCCATTAAATAATGCAAAGGACTGGATTGCGGGAAAATGAATGCTCTTTACTCTACCTTGTGTCACTCCCCTAGTCTCACCATAGCAAAGACTAGTCAAGAATATCTCAAACATAGACCTTGGTGGTTCGTCAAGCGAACCCCAGAATGTGATTTTGTAACATTAGGCAAATCTCTCTAGAGATATGGTAAATGGATTTTCATACAGTTTAAATGACACCCTAGACTCACGGGGATGGAATTTAAATCCTTTGGTAAATGATTCAGTGCGAGTGATGTGTTGGTTGCACTTATCTGAAATGTAGGGACCGAGCTCGGCAATGTGAACATATTGCTCACATTCTTCCTTAATGCCCACATGCACCATATAATCTTCGCATGGCCATAAGCATGTTTTGATGGCGGCATCTCATATGGAACTTTCACTTGGTTCAACGAGCGGAGCTACTACTGTCGGATCACGGGTTCCGGCAAAACCCTTGAGGTTCGAACTCTGGGGTGCGCGCGATGTTCTTTCCCTATCGATCTACGCCCTAGCTTGCTAAGATCACGCGGACGAACTCAGCGAACTCGCAACACAAGAGACACAAGGTTTATACTGGTTCGGGCCACCGTTGTGGTGTAATACCCTACCCCAGTGTGGTGGTGGTGGTGGATTGCCTCTTTGGCTGATGATAAACAATACAAGGGGAAGAACAACCTCCTGAGGTTGAGGTGTTCTCGTGCTTGGCGAACTTGTGTGTGTGTGGATTCGATCAGCTCGGGCTTGCTTGCCTTCTACTGTGGTGGCTAGTCCTATTTATAGGAGCGTAGGTCCTCTCCCCAAATATCGAGCGGGAAGGGAGCCAACAACGCCCAATTTGAAAGGGGACAGCTAGTACAACTTATCCTGACAAAAGTAGTCTTCACCAACAAAAGGCTCTGGTGGTGACGCCGCCTTGGGCTCCATGGTGACCTCCGTCTTGCCGTCCTGCTGGTCTTGGTCTCGTTGCAATGATATGGAAACCTTTGCTTGATGCCTCGGTACTCCGCGCATGTGCTTGCCTCCTTTGCACCAAAGAGGAAATAAGGACACTGTGTGCGTGGGCTCCCACCTGGCGCCCGCCTGGTCTTGATCGTCATGGCTCACGTCACGAGAACCTCGCGAGGTTTGCCCTGCCTTGATCTCTCCGCTCCTCGTGAGCCAACCTGGTGAGGCTGCTCCTGAGGTGGTCTTGTGTCGTCCGCCTCGCGAGGCTTGGCCCTTCGCGAGGGTCTTGAACGCCTTGTTGATGAAGATGGGCTGTACGGGCCCGCATGCAGAGGCACGCCATGGGCCGCAGGCAGGCAAGTCTGGGGACCCCCATTCCCAGAACGCTGATAGTAGCCCCCGGGACCAAGGTGCGCTCGGGCTTCGCTTTGAGGCGAAGCCAAAGGTCAAGTACGGCACGTCGCAGGCCCCATAAGCCTGCGGTCTTGGTCGACGTGTGGCGGTTGATTGGACGTGGGCGTCTCCGCTTCCCCCCGCTGCCTTGGAGTCCGCCTGGCTATGTGGCCCCCGCTACCTACACAGTTATTCTTCCATCGCCCACGCCTTACTTCCCCAATTCCTCTGCTTCCCCGAGACTTTGCTCCTCCTCTCCAATCTGATCTGTGCTCTGCCCGCTTCATCGCCATGGCGCCGAAACAAGCAGACAAGGGGAACAAGCCTCTGTCTTCGCCAAGTGCGCCTCCAGCCGTCGAGCCCGCAGTTGGCCGATCGTTGGTGCTCAACGATGAGGCCATGGGCAAGGTGCGTCCCAAGCTCGCCACCAGCTTCAAAGAGTGGGGAAAGACGGTGGCTTGGCCTGCGTCTCGCGCTCGCATTGATCGGGCAGCCACCGAGGTCCCAATCTTCATCGATGCCCTTTGGGCCGGCCTGATTCCCCCTTTCTCCGCCTTCTTCAACGCGGTGCTTGAACACTACCAGATCCACATGCTGCATCTCGACCCCCAATCCGTGACTCTCCTCGTCGTCTTCGCCTTTGTGTGTGAGGCCATGGTGGGCATAGCCCCTTCTGTGGCCCTTCTCCGTCATTTCTTCTCATTGCATCTGATGGATCCTCGGCAAAGCTCGGGGCGTGAGCTTCCAGGCTGTGGCTGCGACGGCAGGCGTGGGGATCAATTTCGAGCTTCCTCCATCCATGAGCGAGTTTCGGACACGGTCAGTATTTGTCGACGCCGGGGATGCTCAGCCCTCTGCTCCATTCTCTGTCAGTACCTGCCGTTCCCAACTCTGGTAGGGGCCACGAGAAGCTCGCGAGCTCCTGTCTTGTCCCCGTCTGGCTCAGGCTGAGGAGGTTGAAGGACCGCGGCATGACTGCGCCTATGGTGGTGAAGGAGTTCGTCAGGTGCCGAGTCACTCCGCTTCAGCGCCATTCTTGCCCGATGTGGGCTTTGCTCAGCAGTCAGGACCATATGACGCTTCAGGAGTCCGGGCTCCCTCTTGAGACGCGGCAAACAGTGCTCGAGGTCCTGACGGGTGTCCCTTCGCCGGACGACATGCCTGGGAAGAGCTCTCTGATGTACCGCGGCACGAACAAGGTTGAATTTGTAGAGAGCATGCCTTCCTTTGATGAGTGGGGGCTGCGCCCGAACGGCCTGGTGGGGCCCCGCGAGAACCCTGTCGACGCGGTTCCCTTCTTCGCTGTTGGCGCCGAGCTCGTCCCGAGTGTGGGTGCAGGGGGGCGAGCTCTGACGGAGGCTGGTGGCCTGAGTGCTGAGGTGCATATGCCGCCTGGGGATCTTGGGGCGTCGTCCACGGGAGCTCATGATTCCTCTCTGGGGCGTCGGTTGCAGAGGCGACGCAGCTCGCGGCTCCCGAGGCCGAAGCTCCGGAGGCCTCGGGGGGTCGCGGTCAGACAGTGCCCGGCTGCTCCTCTCAGCTCGGCGCCCCTGAAGTTGTCCCTCCGAGCGCTTCCCCGGTCTCGCCACGTGCCGGCTGCCACATCCAGCGCTTCGGTCAGCTTTGCGTGGACTTCGAGGAGCTCTGCAAGAGGAAAGGATCCCCGAGCAGCAGCGGTATCTTCGAGCCGTTGAAGCGGAGGAAGTACATCGCCGTTGACGAGTAAGTACTATATCTTTGTGACTTCTTGAGTGCTGCTTCCCTTCCTGACGTTAGTTCTACAGGGTCCCTTCCGCCAAGGCCGTTGCATCTCCTGAGGGGCAGCCTCCTCTCTCCTCTACTCCCCCGCTGGCCTTGAGCACCCCGCGCCCGCGCGCCGCTCCCAGTGCGGGGTCGGTTGGAGAGGCACGCTTGCTTCCATGGCGCCTTGAGCCCACGGACTCATCGCCCCTCCTTGGCGGCCTTGCTTGGAGCTTGGCGGGCGTGCCCAGAACCCCTCCTCTGGTCATGGACGGTGGCTGGTTGGCTTCGGTCTTGGGCTCCTCTGCAGGCAGCGTGCCCCGTATAGTTCGGGCCCCTCGCGAGGCCCGGCTGGCGCCTGGGGCAGCGCCAGCCCCCAGCCCCCTGCCGAGAGGGGCGCACCGCTCCAGGCCTCGCCCACATCCCCCGTGGAGGAGGACGAGATGGGTCGTGCGCTTGAGTTCGAGCATGGGCGGAGCGTCGTTCGTCATGAGCTCTTCAGGGAGGCGATGGGCGCGATGAACCGACTCGGTGAAGAACTCGCGGGTGTCGACGCGCGCCTTGAGGCCGAGGGTCTTCGGTTGGCGGAGGAGTGGCACAAGTTGAAGGTGGCTATCAACCTTGGCTGTCGTCAGCGTGATCTTGACAATGGGAAGGCCGAGGCGTCCCTTAAGGTCTCTCGTGAGGCTTTCTCTAGAGCTTTGGAGGAAGCTCGCGAGGCTGACCGCTGTCGTGAGGCTGCGGAGAAGCGCACGTCGGAGCTCCAGGCCTGGAGCGCGTCCCTGGAGCAGCAGGTGGAGGCGCGCAAAGCCATCCTTGCATCGCTTAGGGGGACACCTGCCGAAGAAGAAGAGATCCGGAGGCGCAAGGAGGCGTTGGCACTGGAGGCTGTGGAGCGCAACCTTGAGCTTGAGCGGCTGGAGACGAGGGAGCGTCAACTTGCCCAAGAGGAAGATGCAGTTGGCGCACGCGAGGCCAAAGCTCAGGAGGAGGTCGATCGCCGGGTGGCCGAGGTTTGCGCGGGTCTAGAGGGTTGGCATGATCTGAAGTTGCAGCCTGCGGAGACGGAGGCTGCAGGTAGGGCCACTGCCCTTAGGCCCAGGCTGGCTGAGGTAGAGAGGCGCGAGGAGGCCACAGCGGACGCCCTGGTTACGGGGCAGGCAGACACTAGTAGAAAAAGGGTCAAATGTGATACACATTAGTCCTGGTTTGCATTTGAGCCGGCACTAATGTGTCCATTAGTGCCGGTTCAAACGGCTAGGCAGGAGGAGATCATTAGTACCGGTTCAGTGCGAACCTTTAGTACCGGTTCATGCCACGAACCTGTACTAAAGAGGCTGGGGCCCGGCCAGCACCTTTAGTACCGGTTCGTGGGATGAACCGGTAGTAAAGAGGTTGTGGCAGGCTGTTTTTAGTCCCACCTCGCTCCCCTAGCAAGATTTTTACCACCTAAAATATGTTACATTCTCAAACTATCGCAAGCGTTTGGTCTTCATTGAACTCTATGTGTAGAATTTATGGACTCAATACGAGTCTTCGCCGGTTTCTAAACCGTTGAGGACACATATTGACAATTCAGATTGTACATAAAAAGATCATTGATAATCAATGTATTTTTGATGTATATTTTTACATGTTTACGCCCTCACTCTCTCCACTCACTTGGTTTCCCCCTTAATCCCATGCGCCGGTCCTACCCCGCCGGCCGCCACTCACTTCAAAACTGGACGCACTTCGTGTAAAAACTGGACAATCTCTTTCGGAGTATCAGGGTTTCGAACGAGAACTCATCTGTTACACGGGCCACTTCATTTTTTTAAACTTATTTGAACTCCATACTTTTTTTGAGCCGGCATTATGCAGCATTCAAAGCGACGTCATCAATTTCCAACACGTTCTGACATCATTTGCTATTTTCAGTCATTTACCGATTTGTTTAGAGAGCTAAATCACCGTGAAATTGAAAATCACTACAAAATGAACTATGAAAATGTTGAAACTTGGCATGGTATCATGATTTTACCCGCATAGCATGTGCGAAAGAGTAGAGAGGGTCACGGAAAAAACTGGACGCACTTCGCGTACAAACAAGGACAATCTCTTTCGGAGTATCAGGGTTTCGGACGAGAACTCATCTGTTACACGGGCACTTCATTTTTTTAACTTTTTTGAACTCCAGACTTTTTTTGAGCCGGCATTATGCTGCATTCGAAGCGACGTCATCAATTAACAACACGTTCTGACATCATTTGTTGTTTTCCATTCATTTACCGATTTGTTTAGCGAGCAAAATGACCGTGAAATTGAAAATCACTACAAAATGAACACTGAAAATGTTGAAGGTACCATCATTTCACCGGCATAGCATGTGCGAAAGAGTAGAGAGGGTCACGGCAAAAACTGGACGCACTTCGTGTACAAACTGGACAATC
>NC_057814.1:504203700-504206696 GCF_018294505.1 Triticum aestivum
TCCCGATTTGTTTAGAGAGCTAAATCACCGTGAAATTTAAAATTACTACAAAATGAACACTGAAAAAGTTGAAACTTGGCATGGTATTATCATTTTACCCGCATAGCATGTGCGAAAGAGTAGAGAGGGTCACGGCAGAAACTGGACGCACTTCGTGTAGAAACTAGGACAATCTCTTTCGGAGTATCAGGGTTTCGGACGAGAACTCATCTGTTACACGGGCACTTCATTTTTTTAAACTTATTTGAACTCCACACTTTTTTTGAGCCGGCATTATGCAGCATTCGAAGCGACGTCATCAATTTCCAACACGTTCTGACATCATTTGTTGTTTTTCATTCATTACCGATTTGTTTAGAGAGCTAAATGACCGTGAAATTGAAAATCACTACAAAATGAACACCGAAAATGTTGAAGGTACCATCATTTCACCCGCATAGCATGTGCGAAAGAGTAAAGAGGGTCACGGCAAAAACTGGACGCACTTCGTGTACAAACTGGACAATCTCTTTCGGAGTATCAGGGTTTCGGACGAGAACTCATCTGTTACACGGGCACTTCATTTTTTAAAACTTATTTGAACTCCAGACTTTTTTTGAGCCGGCATTATGCAGCATTCGAAGCGACGTCATCAATTTCCAACATGTTCTGACATCATTTGCTGATTTTCAGTCATTTACCGATTTGTTTAGAGAGCTAAATGACCGTGAAATTGAAAATCACTACAAAATGAACTCTGAAAATGTTGAAGGTATCATCATTTCACCCGCATAGCATGTGCAAAAGAGTAGAGAGGGTCACGGCAAAAACTGGACGCACTTCGTGTACTAACTGGACAATCTCTTTCGGAGTATCAGGGTTTCGGACGAGAAGTCATCTGTTACACGGGAACTTCATTTTCTAAACTTATTTGAACTCCAGACCTTTTTTGCATTCAGTATGCAGCATTCAAAGCGACGTCAACAATTTCCAACATGTTCTGACATCATTTTGCTGTTTTTCAGTCATTTACCAATTTGTTTAGACAGCTAAATGACCATCAAACGGTAAATCACAACAAAATGAACTCTGAAAATGTTGAAACTTGGCTTGGTATCATCATTTCACCCGCATAGCATGTGCGAAAGAGTAGAGATGGTCACGGCAAAAACTGGACGCACTTCGTGTACAAACTGGACAATCTCTTTCGGAGTATCAGGGTTTCGGACGAGAACTCATCTGTTACACGGGCCACTTCATTTTTTAAACTTATTTGAACTCCAGACTTTTTTTGAGCCAGCATTATGCAGCATTCAAAGCGACGTCATCAATTTCCAACACGTTCTGACATCATTCGCTGTTTTCAGTCATTTACCGATTTGTTTAGAGAGCTAAATCACCGTGAAATTGAAAATCACTACAAAATGAACTCTGAAAATGTTGAAGGTATCATCATTTCACCCGCATAGCATGTGCAAAAGAGTAGAGAGGGTCACGGCAAAAACTGGACGCACTTCGTGTACAAACTGGACAAACTCTTTCGGAGTATCAGGGTTTCGGACAAGAAGTCATCTGTTACACGGGAACTTCATTTGTTAAACTTATTTGAACTCCAGACCTTTTTTGCATTCAGTATACAGCATTCAAAGCGACGTCATCAATTTCCAACATGTTCTGACATCATTTTGCTGTTTTTCAGTCATTTGCCAATTTGTTTAGAGAGCTAAATGACCATCAAACGGTAAATCACAACAAAATGAACTCTGAAAATGTTGAAACTTGGCATGGTATCATCATTTCACCCGCATAGCATGTGCGAAAGAGTAGAGATGGTCACGGCAAAAACTGACGCACTTCGTGTACAAACTGGACAATCTCTTTCGGAGTATCAGGGTTTCGGACGAGAACTCATCTGTTACACGGGCCACTTCATTTTTTAAAATTATTTGAACTCCAGAATTTTTTTGAGCCAGCATTATGCAGCATTCAAAGCGACGTCATCAATTTCCAACACGTTCTGACATCATTTGCTGTTTTCAGTCATTTACCGATTTGTTTAGAGAGGTAAATCACCGTGAAATTGAAAATCACTACAAAATGAACTCTGAAAATGTTGAAACTTGGCATGGTATCATCATTTTACCCGCATAGCATGTGCGAAAGAGTAGAGAGGGTCACGGCAAAAACTGGACGCACTTCGTGTACAAACTAGGACAATCTCTTTCGGAGTATCAGGGTTTCGGACGAGAACTCATCTGTTACACGGGCACTTCATTTTTTAAACTTATTTGAACTCCAGACTTTTTTTGAGCCGGCATTATGCTGCATTCGAAGCGACGTCATCAATTTCCAACACGTTCTGACATCATTTGTTGTTTTTCATTCATTTACCGATTTGTTTAGAGAGCCAAATGACCGTGAAATTGAAAATCACTACAAAATGAACACTGAAAATGTTGAAGGTACCATCATTTCACCCGCATAGCATGTGCGAAAGAGTAGAGAGGGTCACGGCAAAAACTGGACGCACTTCGTGTACAAACTGGACAATCTCTTTCGGAGTATCGGGGTTTCGGACGAGAAGTCATCTGTTACACGGGCAGTTCATTTTTTTAAACTTATTTAAACTCCAGACTTTTTTTGAGACGGCATTATGCAGCATTCGAAGCGACGTCATACATTTCCAACATGTTCTGACATCATTTGCTGATTTTCAGTCATTTACCGATTTGTTTAGAGAGCTAAATGACCGTGAAATTGAAAATCACTACAAAATGAACAATGAAAATGTCGAAGGTATCATCATTTCACCCGCATCGCATGTGCAAAAGAGTACAGAGGGTCACCGCAAAAACTGGACGCACTTCGTCTACAAACTAGATAATCTCTTTCGGAGTATCAGGGTTTCGGACGAGAACTCATCTGTCAAACGGGCATTTCATTTTTTTTAAACTTATTTGAACTCCAGACTTTTTTTGAGCCAGCATTATGCAGCATTCAAAGCGGCGTCATCAATT
>NC_057814.1:504211649-504212535 GCF_018294505.1 Triticum aestivum
GGGTTTCGGACGAGAACTCATCTGTTAAACGGGCACTTCATTTTTTAAACTTATTTGAACTCCAGACTTTTTTGAGCCGGCAATATGCTGCATTCGAAGCGACGTCATCAATTTCCAACACGTTCTGACATCATTTGTTGTTTTCCATTCATTTACCGATTTGTTTAGAGAGCTAAATGACCGTGAAATTGAAAATCACTACAAAATGAACACTGAAAATGTTGAAGGTACCATCATTTCACCCGCATAGCATGTGCGAAAGAGTAGAGAGGGTCACGGCAAAAACTGGACGCACTTCGTGTACAAACTGGACAATCTCTTTCGGAGTATCAGGGTTTCGGACGAGAACTCATCTGTTACACGGGCACTTCATTTTTTTAAACTTATTTGAACTCCAGAGTTTTTTTGAGACGGCATTATGCAGCATTCGAAGCGATGTCATCAATTTCCAACACGTTCTGACATCATTTGTTGTTTTTCATTCATTTACCGATTTGTTTAGAGAGCTAAATGACCGTGAAATTGAAAATCACTACAAAATGAACACTGAAAATGTTGAAGGTACCATCATTTCACCCGCATAGCATGTGCGAAAGAGTAGAGAGGGTCACGGCAAAAACTGGACGCACTTCGTGTACAAACTGGACAATCTCTTTCGGAGTCTCGGGGTTTCGGACGAGAACTCATCTGTTACACGGGCAGTTCATTTTTTTAAACTTATTTAAACTCCAGACTTTTTTTGAGACGGCATTATGCAGCATTCGAAGCGACGTCATACATTTCCAACATGTTCTGACATCATTTGCTGATTTTCAGTCATTTACCGATTTGTTTAGAGAGCTAAATGACCGTGAAATTGAAAATCACTACAAAATGAACAATGAAA
>NC_057814.1:504212607-504213024 GCF_018294505.1 Triticum aestivum
CATAGCATGTGCGAAAGAGTAGAGAGGGTCACGGCAAAAACTGGACGCACTTCGTGTACAAACTGGACAATCTCTTTCGGAGTATCAGGGTTTCGGACGAGAACTCATCTGTTACACGGGCACTTCATTTTTTTAAACTTATTTGAACTCCAGAGTTTTTTTGAGACGGCATTATGCAGCATTCGAAGCGATGTCATCAATTTCCAACACGTTCTGACATCATTTGTTGTTTTTCATTCATTTACCGATTTGTTTAGAGAGCTAAATGACCGTGAAATTGAAAATCACTACAAAATGAACACTGAAAATGTTGAAGGTACCATCATTTCACCCGCATAGCATGTGCGAAAGAGTAGAGAGGGTCACGGCAAAAACTGGACGCACTTCGTGTACAAACTGGACAATCTCTTTCGGAGT
>NC_057814.1:504213061-504213637 GCF_018294505.1 Triticum aestivum
TGTCGAAGGTATCATCATTTCACCCGCATCGCATGTGCAAAAGAGTACAGAGGGTCACCGCAAAAACTGGACGCACTTCGTCTACAAACTAGATAATCTCTTTCGGAGTATCAGGGTTTCGGACGAGAACTCATCTGTTAAACGGGCATTTCATTTTTTTAAACTTATTTGAACTCCAGACTTTTTTGAGCCGGCAATATGCTGCATTCGAAGCGACGTCATCAATTTCCAACACGTTCTGACATCATTTGTTGTTTTCCATTCATTTACCGATTTGTTTAGAGAGCTAAATGATCGTGAAATTGAAAATCACTACAAAATGAACACTGAAAATGTTGAAGGTACCATCATTTCACCCGCATAGCATGTGCGAAAGAGTAGAGAGGGTCACGGCAAAAACTGGACGCACTTCGTGTACAAACTGGACAATCTCTTTCGGAGTATCAGGGTTTCGGACGAGAACTCATCTGTTACACGGGCACTTCGTTTTTTTAAACTTATTTGAACTCCAGAGTTTTTTTGAGACGGCATTATGCAGCATTCGAAGCGATGTCATCAATTTCCAACACGATCTGA
>NC_057814.1:504213647-504214838 GCF_018294505.1 Triticum aestivum
CATTCATTTACCGATTTGTTTAGAGAGCTAAATGACCGTGAAATTGAAAATCACTACAAAATGAACACTGAAAATGTTGAAGGTACCATCATTTCACCCGCATAGCATGTGCGAAAGAGTAGAGAGGGTCACGGCAAAAACTGGACGCACTTCGTGTACAAACTGGACAATCTCTTTCGGAGTCTCGGGGTTTCGGACGAGAACTCATCTGTTACACGGGCAGTTCATTTTTTTAAACTTATTTAAACTCCAGACTTTTTTTGAGACGGCATTATGCAGCATTCGAAGCGACGTCATACATTTCCAACATGTTCTGACATCATTTGCTGATTTTCAGTCATTTACCGATTTGTTTAGAGAGCTAAATGACCGTGAAATTGAAAATCACTACAAAATGAACAATGAAAATGTCGAAGGTATCATCATTTCACCCGCATCGCATGTGCAAAAGAGTACAGAGGGTCACCGCAAAAACTGGACGCACTTCGTCTACAAACTAGATAATCTCTTTCGGAGTATCAGGGTTTCGGACGAGAACTCATCTGTTAAACGGGCATTTCATTTTTTTAAACTTATTTGAACTCCAGACTTTTTTTGAGCCAGCATTATGCAGCATTCAAAGCGGCGTCATCAATTTCCAACACGTTCTGACATCATTTGCTGTTTTCAGTCATTTACCGATTTGTTTAGAGAGCTAAATCACCGTGAAATTGAAAATCACTACAAAATGAACTCTGAAAATGTTGAAACTTGGCATGGTATCATCATTTTACCCGCATAGCATGTGCGAAAGAGTAGAGAGGGTCACGGCAAAAACTGGACGCACTTCGTGTACAAACTGGATAATCTCTTTCGGAGTATCAGGGTTTCGGACGAGAACTCATCTGTTAAACGGGCACTTCATTTTTTAAACTTATTTGAACTCCAGACTTTTTTGAGCCGGCAATATGCTGCATTCGAAGCGACGTCATCAATTTCCAACACGTTCTGACATCATTTGTTGTTTTCCATTCATTTACCGATTTGTTTAGAGAGCTAAATGATCGTGAAATTGAAAATCACTACAAAATGAACACTGAAAATGTTGAAGGTACCATCATTTCACCCGCATAGCATGTGCGAAAGAGTAGAGAGGGTCACGGCAAAAACTGGACGCACTTCGTGTACAAACTGGACAATCTCTTTCGGAGT
>NC_057814.1:504214848-504218871 GCF_018294505.1 Triticum aestivum
AGGGTTTCGGACGAGAACTCATCTGTTACACGGGCACTTCGTTTTTTTAAACTTATTTGAACTCCAGAGTTTTTTTGAGACGGCATTATGCAGCATTCGAAGCGATGTCATCAATTTCCAACACGATCTGACATCATTTGTTGTTTTTCATTCATTTACCGATTTGTTTAGAGAGCTAAATGACCGTGAAATTGAAAATCACTACAAAATTAACACTGAAAATGTTGAAGGTACCATCATTTCACCCGCATAGCATGTGCGAAAGAGTAGAGAGGGTCACGGCAAAAACTGGACGCACTTCGTGTACAAACTGGACAATCTCTTTCGGAGTCTCGGGGTTTCGGACGCGAACTCATCTGTTACACGGGCAGTTCATTTTTTTAAACTTATTTAAACTCCAGACTTTTTTTGAGACGGCATTATGCAGCATTCGAAGCGACGTCATACATTTCCAACATGTTCTGACATCATTTGCTGATTTTCAGTCATTTACCGATTTGTTTAGAGAGCTAAATGACCGTGAAATTGAAAATCACTACAAAATGAACAATGAAAATGTCGAAGGTATCATCATTTCACCCGCATCGCATGTGCAAAAGAGTACAGAGGGTCACCGCAAAAACTGGACGCAGTTCGTCTACAAACTAGATAATCTCTTTCGGAGTATCAGGGTTTCGGACGAGAACTCATCTGTTAAACGGGCATTTCATTTTTTTAAACTTATTTGACCTCCAGACTTTTTTTGAGCCAGCATTATGCAGCATTCAAAGCGGCGTCATCAATTTCCAACACGTTCTGACATCATTTGCTGTTTTCAGTCATTTACCGATTTGTTTAGAGAGCTAAATCACCGTGAAATTGAAAATCACTACAAAATGAACTCTGAAAATGTTGAAACTTGGCATGGTATCATCATTTTACCCGCATAGCATGTGCGAAAGAGTAGAGAGGGTCACGGCAAAAACTGGACGCACTTCGTGTACAAACTGGATAATCTCTTTCGGAGTATCAGGGTTTCGGACGAGAACTCATCTGTTAAACGGGCACTTCATTTTTTAAACTTATTTGAACTCCAGACTTTTTTGAGCCGGCAATATGCTGCATTCGAAGCGACGTCATCAATTTCCAACACGTTCTGACATCATTTGTTGTTTTCCATTCATTTACCGATTTGTTTAGAGAGCTAAATGACCGTGAAATTGAAAATCACTACAAAATGAACACTGAAAATGTTGAAGGTACCATCATTTCACCCGCATAGCATGTGCGAAAGAGTAGAGAGGGTCACGGCAAAAACTGGACGCACTTCGTGTACAAACTGGACAATCTCTTTCGGAGTATCAGGGTTTCGGACGAGAACTCATCTGTTACACGGGCACTTCATTTTTTTAAACTTATTTGAACTCCAGAGTTTTTTTGAGACGGCATTATGCAGCATTCGAAGCGATGTCATCAATTTCCAACACGTTCTGACATCATTTGTTGTTTTTCATTCATTTACCGATTTGTTTAGAGAGCTAAATGACCGTGAAATTGAAAATCACTACAAAATGAACACTGAAAATGTTGAAGGTACCATCATTTCACCCGCATAGCATGTGCGAAAGAGTAGAGAGGGTCACGGCAAAAACTGGACGCACTTCGTGTACAAACTGGACAATCTCTTTCGGAGTCTCGGGGTTTCGGACGAGAACTCATCTGTTACACGGGCAGTTCATTTTTTTAAACTTATTTAAACTCCAGACTTTTTTTGAGACGGCATTATGCAGCATTCGAAGCGACGTCATACATTTCCAACATGTTCTGACATCATTTGCTGATTTTCAGTCATTTACCGATTTGTTTAGAGAGCTAAATGACCGTGAAATTGAAAATCACTACAAAATGAACAATGAAAGTGTCGAAGGTATCATCATTTCACCCGCATCGCATGTGCAAAAGAGTACAGAGGGTCACCGCAAAAACTGGACGCACTTCGTCTACAAACTAGATAATCTCTTTCGGAGTATCAGGGTTTCGGACGAGAACTCATCTGTTAAACGGGCATTTCATTTTTTTAAACTTATTTGAACTCCAGACTTTTTTTGAGCCAGCATTATGCAGCATTCAAAGCGGCGTCATCAATTTCCAACACGTTCTGACATCATTTGCTGTTTTCAGTCATTTACCGATTTGTTTAGAGAGCTAAATCACCGTGAAATTGAAAATCACTACAAAATGAACTCTGAAAATGTTGAAACTTGGCATGGTATCATCATTTTACCCGCATAGCATGTGCGAAAGAGTAGAGAGGGTCACGGCAAAAACTGGACGCACTTCGTGTACAAACTGGATAATCTCTTTCGGAGTATCTGGGTTTCGGACGAGAACTCATCTGTTAAACGGGCACTTCATTTTTTAAACTTATTTGAACTCCAGACTTTTTTGAGCCGGCAATATGCTGCATTCGAAGCGACGTCATCAATTTCCAACACGTTCTGACATCATTTGTTGTTTTCCATTCATTTACCGATTTGTTTAGAGAGCTAAATGACCGTGAAATTGAAAATCACTACAAAATGAACACTGAAAATGTTGAAGGTACCATCATTTCACCCGCATAGCATGTGCGAAAGAGTAGAGAGGGTCACGGCAAAAACTGGACGCACTTCGTGTACAAACTGGACAATCTCTTTCGGAGTATCAGGGTTTCGGACGAGAACTCATCTGTTACACGGGCACTTCATTTTTTTAAACTTATTTGAACTCCAGAGTTTTTTTGAGACGGCATTATGCAGCATTCGAAGCGATGTCATCAATTTCCAACACGTTCTGACATCATTTGTTGTTTTTCATTCATTTACCGATTTGTTTAGAGAGCTAAATGACCGTGAAATTGAAAATCACTACAAAATGAACACTGAAAATGTTGAAGGTACCATCATTTCACCCGCATAGCATGTGCGAAAGAGTAGAGAGGGTCACGGCAAAAACTGGACGCACTTCGTGTACAAACTGGACAATCTCTTTCGGAGTCTCGGGGTTTCGGACGAGAACTCATCTGTTACACGGGCAGTTCATTTTTTTAAACTTATTTAAACTCCAGACTTTTTTTGAGACGGCATTATGCAGCATTCGAAGCGACGTCATACATTTCCAACATGTTCTGACATCATTTGCTGATTTTCAGTCATTTACCGATTTGTTTAGAGAGCTAAATGACCGTGAAATTGAAAATCACTACAAAATGAACAATGAAAATGTCGAAGGTATCATCATTTCACCCGCATCGCATGTGCAAAAGAGTACAGAGGGTCACCGCAAAAACTGGACGCACTTCGTCTACAAACTAGATAATCTCTTTCGGAGTATCAGGGTTTCGGACGAGAACTCATCTGTTAAACGGGCATTTCATTTTTTTAAACTTATTTGAACTCCAGACTTTTTTTGAGCCAGCATTATGCAGCATTCAAAGCGGCGTCATCAATTTCCAACACGTTCTGACATCATTTGCTGTTTTCAGTCATTTACCGATTTGTTTAGAGAGCTAAATCACCGTGAAATTGAAAATCACTACAAAATGAACTCTGAAAATGTTGAAACTTGGCATGGTATCATCATTTTACCCGCATAGCATGTGCGAAAGAGTAGAGAGGGTCACGGCAAAAACTGGACGCACTTCGTGTACAAACTGGATAATCTCTTTCGGAGTATCAGGGTTTCGGACGAGAACTCATCTGTTAAACGGGCACTTCATTTTTTAAACTTATTTGAACTCCAGACTTTTTTGAGCCGGCAATATGCTGCATTCGAAGCGACGTCATCAATTTCCAACACGTTCTGACATCATTTGTTGTTTTCCATTCATTTACCGATTTGTTTAGAGAGCTAAATGACCGTGAAATTGAAAATCACTACAAAATGAACACTGAAAATGTTGAAGGTACCATCATTTCACCCGCATAGCATGTGCGAAAGAGTAGAGAGGGTCACGGCAAAAACTGGACGCACTTCGTGTACAAACTGGACAATCTCTTTCGGAGT
>NC_057814.1:504221220-504221964 GCF_018294505.1 Triticum aestivum
ACCGATTTGTTTAGAGAGCTAAATGACCGTGAAGTTGAAAATCACTACAAAATGAACTATGAAAATGTCGAAGGTATCATCATTTCACCCGCATCGCATGTGCAAAAGAGTGGAGAGGGTCACCACAAAAACTGAACGCACTTCGTGTACAAACTAGATAATCTCTTTCGGAGTATCAGGGTTTCGGACGAGAACTCATCTGTTAAACGGGCATTTCATTTTTTTAAACTTATTTGAACTCCAGACTTTTTTTGAGTTGGCATTATGCAGCATTCGAAGCGACGTCATCAATTTCCAACACGTTCTGACATCATTTGCTGTTTTTCAGTCATTTACCGATATTTTAGAGAGCTAAATGACCATGAAATTGAAAATCACTACAAAATGAACTCTGAAAATGTTGAAACTTGGCATGGTATCATCATTTTACCCGCATAGCATGTGCGAAAGAGTAGACAGGGTGACGGCAAAAACTGGACGCACTTCGTGTACAAACTGGATAATCTCTTTCGGAGTATCAGGGTTTCGGACGAGAACTCATCTGTTAAACGGGCACTTCATTTTTTTAAACTTATTTGAACTCCAGACTTTTTTGAGCCGGCATTATGCTGCATTCGAAGCGACGTCATCAATTTCCAACACGTTCTGACATCATTTGTTGTTTTCCATTCATTTACCGATTTGTTTAGAGAGCTAAATGACCGTGAAATTGAAAATCACTACAAAATGAACACTGAAAATGTT
>NC_057814.1:504221974-504222636 GCF_018294505.1 Triticum aestivum
GGGTTTCGGACGAGAACTCATCTGTTAAACGGGCACTTCATTTTTTAAACTTATTTGAACTCCAGACTTTTTTGAGCCGGCAATATGCTGCATTCGAAGCGACGTCATCAATTTCCAACACGTTCTGACATCATTTGTTGTTTTCCATTCATTTACCGATTTGTTTAGAGAGCTAAATGACCGTGAAATTGAAAATCACTACAAAATGAACACTGAAAATGTTGAAGGTACCATCATTTCACCCGCATAGCATGTGCGAAAGAGTAGAGAGGGTCACGGCAAAAACTGGACGCACTTCGTGTACAAACTGGACAATCTCTTTCGGAGTATCAGGGTTTCGGACGAGAACTCATCTGTTACACGGGCACTTCATTTTTTTAAACTTATTTGAACTCCAGAGTTTTTTTGAGACGGCATTATGCAGCATTCGAAGCGATGTCATCAATTTCCAACACGTTCTGACATCATTTGTTGTTTTTCATTCATTTACCGATTTGTTTAGAGAGCTAAATGACCGTGAAATTGAAAATCACTACAAAATGAACACTGAAAATGTTGAAGGTACCATCATTTCACCCGCATAGCATGTGCGAAAGAGTAGAGAGGGTCACGGCAAAAACTGGACGCACTTCGTGTACAAACTGGACAATCTCTTTCGGAGT
>NC_057814.1:504222646-504223188 GCF_018294505.1 Triticum aestivum
ATTCGAAGCGACGTCATACATTTCCAACATGTTTTGACATCATTTGCTGATTTTCAGTCATTTACCGATTTGTTTAGAGAGCTAAATGACCGTGAAGTTGAAAATCACTACAAAATGAACTATGAAAATGTCGAAGGTATCATCATTTCACCCGCATCGCATGTGCAAAAGAGTGGAGAGGGTCACCGCAAAAACTGAACGCACTTCGTGTACAAACTAGATAATCTCTTTCGGAGTATCAGGGTTTCGGACGAGAACTCATCTGTTAAACGGGCATTTCATTTTTTTAAACTTATTTGAACTCCAGACTTTTTTTGAGTTGGCATTATGCAGCATTCGAAGCGACGTCATCAATTTCCAACACGTTCTGACATCATTTGCTGTTTTTCAGTCATTTACCGATATTTTAGAGAGCTAAATGACAATGAAATTGAAAATCACTACAAAATGAACTCTGAAAATGTTGAAACTTGGCATGGTATCATCATTTTACCCGCATAGCATGTGCGAAAGAGTAGACAGGGTGACGGCAAAAACTGGAC
>NC_057814.1:504223259-504224532 GCF_018294505.1 Triticum aestivum
GGGTTTCGGACGAGAACTCATCTGTTAAACGGGCACTTCATTTTTTAAACTTATTTGAACTCCAGACTTTTTTGAGCCGGCAATATGCTGCATTCGAAGCGACGTCATCAATTTCCAACACGTTCTGACATCATTTGTTGTTTTCCATTCATTTACCGATTTGTTTAGAGAGCTAAATGACCGTGAAATTGAAAATCACTACAAAATGAACACTGAAAATGTTGAAGGTACCATCATTTCACCCGCATAGCATGTGCGAAAGAGTAGAGAGGGTCACGGCAAAAACTGGACGCACTTCGTGTACAAACTGGACAATCTCTTTCGGAGTATCAGGGTTTCGGACGAGAACTCATCTGTTACACGGGCACTTCATTTTTTTAAACTTATTTGAACTCCAGAGTTTTTTTGAGACGGCATTATGCAGCATTCGAAGCGACGTCATCAATTTCCAACATGTTCTGACATCATTTGCTGATTTTCAGTAATTTACCGATTTGTTTAGAGAGCTAAATGACTGTGAAGTTGAAAATCACTACAAAATGAACTCTGAAAATGTCGAAGGTATCATCATTTTACACGCATAGCATCTGCGAAATAGTAGATAGGGTCACGGAAAAAACTGGACGCACTTCGTGTACAAACTGGATAATCTCTTTCGGAGTATCAGGGTTTCGGACAAGAACTCATCTGTTAAACGGGCACTTCATTTTTTTTAAACTTATTTGAACTCCAGACTTTTTTTGAGCCGGCATTATGCAGCATTCAAAGCGACGTCATCAATTTCCAACACGTTTTGACATCATTTGCTGTTTTCAGTCATTTTCCGATTTGTTTAGAGAGCTAAATCACCGTGAAATTTAAAATCACTATAAAATGAACACTGAAAATGTTGAAACTTGTCATGGTATTATCATTTTACCCGCATAGCATGTGCGAAAGATTAGAGAGGGTCACGGCAGAAACTGGACGCACTTCGTGTAGAAACTAGGACAATCTCTTTCGGAGTATCAGGGTTTCGGACGAGAACTCATCTGTTACACGGGCACTTCATTTTTTTAAACTTATTTGAACTCCAGACTTTTTTTGAGCCGGCATTATGCAGCATTCGAAGCGCCGTCATCAATTTCCAACACGTTCTGACATCATTTGTTGTTTTTCATTCATTTACCGATTTGTTTAGAGAGCTAAATGACCGTGAAATTGAAAATCACTACAAAATGAACACTGAAAATGTTGAAGGTACCATCATTTCACCCGCATAGCATGTGCGAAA
>NC_057814.1:504224733-504305660 GCF_018294505.1 Triticum aestivum
AGGGTTTCGGACGAGAACTCATCTGTTACACGGCCACTTCATTTTTTAAACTTATTTGAACTCCAGACTTTTTTTGAGACGGCATTATGCAGCATTCGAAGCGACGTCATACATTTCCAACATGTTCTGACATCATTTGCTGATTTTCAGTCATTTACCGATTTTTTTAGAGAGCTAAATGACCGTGAAATTGAAAATCACTACAAAATGAACTCTGAAAATGTTGAAGGTATCATCATTTTACCCGCATAGCATGTGCGAAAGAGTAGAAAGGGTCACGGCAAAAATTGGACGCACTTCGTGTACAAACTGGATAATCTCTTTCGGAGTATCAGAGTTTCGGACGAGAACTCATCTGTTAAACAGGCACTTCATTTTTTTTAAACTTATTTGAACTCCAGACTTTTTCTGAGCCGACATTATGCAGCATTCAAAGCAACGTCATCAATTTCCAACACGTTCTGACATCATCTGCTGTTTTTCAGTCATTTACCGATTTGTTTAGAGAGCTAAATCACCGTGAAATTGAAAATCACTACAAAATGAACTCTGAAAATGTTGAAACTTTGTATGGTATCATCATTTTACCCGCATAGCATGTGCGAAAGAGTAGAGAGGGTCATGGCAGAAACTGGATGCACTTCGTGTACAAACTAGGACAATCTCTTTCGGAGTATCAGGGTTTCGGACGAGAACTCATCTGTTACACGGGCACTTCATTTTTTTAAACTTATTTGAACTCCAGACTTTTTTTGAGCCGGCATTATGCAGCATTCGAAGTGACGTCATCAATTTCCAACATGTTCTGACAGCATTTGTTGTTTTTCATTCATTTACTGATTTGTTTAGAGAGCTAAATGACCGTGAAATTGAAAATCACTACAAAATGAACACTTAAAATGTTGAACGTACCATCATTTCACCCGCATAGCATGTGCGAAAGAGTAGAGAGGGTCACGGCAAAAACTGGACGCACTTCGTGTACAAACTGGACAATCTCTTTCGGAGTATCAGGGTTTCGGACGAGAACTCATCTGTTACTCCTTCTGTTTATTCCTTTATCCTGTATGCAAAAACTTGGGCGTGGCCCCTAAAGATTGTAAGAGCATTTTGAGAGGGGGAGCCCCTCGTGTAAACAAACCGCTGTGTTTATTCCTTTATGTCAAGCCGAGTATGCACCTTCGAGAATCCGTGGGTCCGGCGGCAAGTTTGCTGTGGCGGCTAACCTTAGCCAGGTAAGCCCCCATGCTGGATCGTGAGATCGTGAGCTCCCGAGGAACTCCTGAAGAGTCTGCTGGCTCATCCGGGAGGGCTTTGCGAGAATCCAGTGCCGATCGTGGTGCCGACGCGCGTGGCGCATATGCCGCGCCCTCCCCCGCTCGCAAGGAGCCCACAAGGGGGGGGTAGCGGTCGTAAGGTCCAGGGTAAGGCAAGAACCGAATAGCAAAAAATCGCTCGAACAAGAAAAAGTCACCCCCCGCGCGCATCACTGAAAATTCAACTTCAACTTAAATCCAAATCCAGAAGGCAAGGCTACAGAAAAGAGATCCAAAGCAAATGGCCGTGTCCAGCGCCTATTCTAGTCTTCTGGTCTTCGAGTCTTCTCACCAGCGCGGAGCTAAGTGCGGCCACTAGGACGTGGGAGGGAGCCCCCGAGGCCCGAGGGCGGCACTCCTGAGACTCCGGGGCGTGTACTGCCCCACTCATTATTACGTGAGAGTGTCACGGTCGGCGATCTTCACAGGCGTGAGCCTTACTTCATATCGCTAGATGAGGGCCCCGCCTTGCGCCTCCCTCGGCCATCGTTGGGGGCGACTGGAAACCAGGACGCCACCAAAGGGGCAAAGGGGACGCTAGCGGCGCCCTCGGCGACCACGGGTCCTTTGCCGGGGGTAGGGTTTTCAGCACCTCCGTAGCAGAGGGCCTACCTCCGGGGGCGCCTTGCTCCGTGTGACGCGGGGAGGGATCTGGCTCCCGACCCCTCTCGTGCAGCCCCCCGTGCGACCCCCCTGGAGGAAGGGAGGTCGCCGAGCTAGGGCCGCCAGCCGCTGTGGTGACCTGATCCCCCTGCGACTTCTGGTTAGCGTAAGCTTGCTCTTGAGGGATTAGTGGTACCCTGTCTCTGTTGTCGACGGCGCGGTTGGTGGGGCTCTCTGGCGGCTCCTGGAATGCTTCAGCTCCTAACGCCTCCTCCTCCAAACCTGGCCCGAGGAACGAGCCAGGGTCGTCCTCCGGCGTGTACTCCTGGTCCATCATGCGGGGCACAGAGGCCTCCGAGGCCGCTGCCCCGAAGACCTCAACGAAGTGCCCCAGGCTCCATGTTGCCCGTCCTTTCATGCCGTCCTGAGGATGGCAAGGCGGCGCTCAGATGGGGCCGTACGGGGCAACACTTGTGCCCGCACCCATCTGGGGTGGTGCGGGTGCGGCAGGGCGCCCTCCACCGTGGGTCATGTTGACGTCGACGAGGCCCCCGGTCGCACCCGGGAGCACGCGGGCGCGGCGTTGTCCGCCGTGGGACCCAGCCGCCGCCTGAGGCGTGAGCTGATAGTAGAAGGGCGGTGCTCCCGTGGCCGCCGCATCCAGTAGCTCGGCGACGCGTTCTAGCAGCGCATCCCGGCCGCTCTCCATCAGTCGGCACCGAAACAACTCCCGTGCCACTGTGAGTGCGGCCCGCATGTTTGGCTGCTCCCGCCGGGTGTGTGGCGCCATTGCTGCAACGTGGCTTGCGACCCTTGCAGTAGCTCAAGCTTGTCGTGGAGTAAGGGTGGACGGCGCCTGGCCGCGCCACCCACGCCCAGCAGCGTTAGGTGGCGCCCGCGGTCGGCGTCGTCCCTTGGGTCACCGGACATCGGAACCGCGGAGCATCGGCGGATCGACTGGTGGGGAAGAGGCTCCGGCGCACCCCTACCTGGCGTGCCAAATGTCGGATCACGGGTTCCGGCAAAACCCTTGAGGTTCGAACTCTGGGGTGCGCGTGAAGTTCTTTCCCTACCGATCCACGCCCTAGCTTGCTAAGATCACGTGGACGAACTCAACGAACTCGCAACACAAGAGACACAAGGTTTATACTTGTTCGGGCCACCGTTGTGGTGTAATACCCTACTCCAGTGTGGTGGTGGTGGATTGCCTCTTGGGCTGATGATAAACAATACAAGGGGAAGAAGAGCCTCCTGAGGTTGAGGTGTTCTCATGCTTGGCGAACTTGTGTGTGTGTGGATTCGATCAGCTCGGGCTTGCTTGCCTTCTACTGTGGTGGCTAGTCCTATTTATAGGGGCCCTGGTCCTCTCCCCAAATATCGAGCGGGAAGGGAGCCAACAACGGCCAATTTGAAAGGGGACAGCTGCTACAGCTTGTCCTGAGAAAAGTAGTCTTCGCCTGCAAAAGGCTCTGGTGGTGACGCCACCTTGGGCTCGATGGTGACCTCCGTCTTGCCGTCCTACTGGTCTTGGTCTCATTGCACTGATATGGAAACCTTTGCCTCATGCCTCGGTACTCCATGCATGTGCTTGAATCCTTTGCACCAAAGAGGAAAGAAGGACACTATGTGCGCGTGCGCCCCCTGGTCTTGATCGTCATGGCTCACGTCACGAGAACCTCGCGAGGTTTGCCCTCCCTTGATCTCTCCGCTCCTCGTGAGCCAACCTGGTGAGGCCGCTCCTGAGGAGGTCTTGTGTCGTCTGCCTCGCGAGGCTTGGCCCCTCGCGAGGGTCTTGAACGCCTTGTTGATGAAGATGGGCCGTACGGGCCCGCGGGCAGAGCCACGCCTTGGGCCGCAGGCAGGCAAGTCTGGGGACCCCCATTCCCAGAACGTCGACAACTACAAGAAGATATCTCTGAGGATCTCCTCCTAGAAGAACTCCTTCCAAAAAGGTTCATCATATTCACGTACAATTTTCTGAAAAAAAATTGGCCACAAAAATTTGTTAACAAAACTTTAAAAGATTGAAAGAAACTACTCATAGGGATGCATAGAGGCCATAGCAAGCATTCAAACTACTTAGAACTCTAATAATTCAACATGCAAGCTCATCTACAGCAGCACCAAGAGTAGCTAATTATTCAAAATACAAACCACTAAAGCAAAAACTAATTGGACCACGGAGTCATATACCAAGCAACAATCCCCCGAAACACTTTCGGAAACGGAGCTTCGAGCAAAGAGATCAAAATCTGCAGGTTCGGGAGCAAGAACACGAGAGAAAGAGAGAACAATGGTGATTTTTTTTGGAGGTAGAGGTGGTGATGTGGGATGAAGAGATAAGTGAGGGGGCCCACGTGGGTACCACAACCCACAAGAGCGTGCTTCGGGGTCCTGGCGCGCCCAGGTGGGCTGTGCCCACCTGGTGCTTCTCCCTCTGATGTTATTTGCACCAAACATTCTTAAATATTCAGAAAAAATCGTATTAAATTTTCAGAGCATTCTAAGAACTTTTATTGTTGGGTCATCTCTTATTGCACGGGAAATTCATAAAATAGACAAAACATTGCATCTTATTTTATTTAACTAATAAAAACAGAAAACAAAAGGTAGGGACAGAAGGTAGTGCTCACTAAATTCATCAACTTCATACCTCTAAAAAATGACCCATTAATAAGGTTGATCAAGTCTTATTAACAACCACTGTCAATTAGCATGAAACCGAAGAACTTCCGTAAATCACTAAGTTACCTCAACTGGGATATGAATGTCCCCAACAATAAGCATTTCATATTTCTGTTTAATAGTAGGTAGAGGTAGTTGAAAACTTCCAATAGTGATTGTCGGAGATTTTTCAATAACACTAATACCATTCAGTTGGAATTGTTTCTTCGGAAAGTGCACCGTATGCTCATTACCACTGATATGACCTTGATTTTATTACAATCAATAACAGCAGTATTCAAGAAGGGTCTACCAACGATAATCGACATGTTGTCGTCCTCGGGCATCTCAAGTATAACAAAGTCAGTCAAGATAGTAACATTAGCAACAACACCGGGCACATCCTCACAAATACCGATAGGTATGGCAGTTGATTTGTCAGCCATTTGCAAAGATATTTCAGTAGGTGTGAGTTTATTCGAACCAAGTCTCTTATATAAGGAGAAAGGCACAACACTAACACCAGCTCCCAAATCACATAAAACAGTTTTCACATAATTTCTTTGGATGGAGCAAGGTATAGTTGGTATTCCCAAATCTCCAAGTTTTTTAGGTACTCCATCTTTAAAAGTAAAATTAGCAAGCATGGTGGAGATTTAAGCTTCCGGTATTTTTCTCTTATTGCTGATGACGTCTTTCATGTACTTTGCATAAGGAGGCATTTTTAAGATATCAGTCAAGCGGGTACGCAAAAAGACAGGCCTCAGCATTTCAGCAAAGCGTTCAAATTCTTCATCATCTTTCTTTTTAGTTGACTCAGGTGGAAAGGGCATAGGTTTTTGACCCCATGGTTCTCTTTCCTTCCCATGTTTTCTATCTCAACATCATTGTCTGGTTCTTGGGTTGTGGGTTGTCAAGATCAACTGCAGGTTCTATCTCAACATCATTGTCTGGTTCTTTATTTTATTTTTGAGTATTTCCACGAACCGCATCATTATCTTTTTCATTATCAGAAGGTGAATGTTCACTACCAGATTGAGTTTCAGCATCAGAGATAGAAACATCATTATCATTATCCGGAGGTTTTTCTACTTCGGGTTCACTAGAGGCATGCAAAGTTCTATCATTTTTCTTCTTCTTTTTCTTTTTAGAAGGACTATGTGCATCAGTGTTAAACCTTTGGGACTCTTCTTCAATTCTTTTTGGGTTTCCCTCAGGATAAAGTGGTTCCTAAGTCATCCTACCTCCTCCAGTCATTACTCTAACATCATGATCATTGATATTATTATTCATTTCATCTAAAAACTCTCTTTGAGATTTAGCAACTTGTTCTAACTGAGTTTGAACCATAGAAGCATTCTTCCCCACACCTCTAACATCATTTGATATTGTAAATAACAAGTCACTCAAGCGAGCAATCATATCAGAATTCTATTTCAATTATTTCATAACATTTGCATTGAAGTCATCTTGCTTTCTAATGTAATTTTCAAACTCATAAAGGCATTAGCTAGGGTGCATATTGTGAGGATTATCATTATCATTGAATTTCATTAGAGAATTTACCTCTACCACCTTAGGTGGTGGTGGTGTATCAAGCCCATGTATTTCTTCAACAGGAGGCAAATTTTTGGCATCCTCAGCTTTAATACCTTTTCCCTGATAGATTTCTTTGCCTCTTGTATATCTTCAGGACTGAGATATATGATACCCTCTTCTTCAAAGTGGGTTTAGGCGGTGGTTCAGGAAGAGTCCAATCATCATAATTTTTCAATATGTTATTCAATAATTCTTCATCTTGCACAATAGTTCGTTCCCTGAAAACACAACCAGCACAACTATCTAGGAAATCCCTAGAAGCATTGGTTAGTCCATTATAGAAGATATCAAGTATTGGATTTTTCTTAAGAGGATGATTAGGCAAAGCATTAAGAAATTGGAGAAGCCTCCCCCAAGCTTGTGGGAAACTCTCTTCTTCAATTTGCATAAAGTTAAATATTTCCTATAAGGCAGCTTGTTTCTTATGAGCAGGAAAATATTTTTCAGAGAAGTAATAAATCATGTCCCGGGGACTACGCACACAACCAGGAGCAAGAGTATTGTACCAAGCTTTAGCATCACCCTTTAATGAGAACGGAAATAATTTGAGAATATAATAATAGCAAATTTTCTCATCATGAGCAAAAAGGGTGGCTAGGCAATTCAACTTAGTAAGATGTGCCACATAAGTTTCAGTTTCATAACCATGGAAAGGATCAAATTCAACCAAGGTAATCAACTCTGGGTCGACAGAGACTTCATAATCTTTATCGTCAACAAAGATAGGTGAAGTAGCAAACTGAGGATCACTGTCGCGGGATATCCGCGGCCACCTATGGGACCGGGTGGCCCCTTGCTGGTTCAGCGGGGGGACGTTGCATTGCACAAAGAGCAGATCAGCGCACGGCAGGACGTCAGAAAGCACACGAGCAATTTACCCAGGTTTGGGCCGCCGCGAGGTGTAAGACCCTACTCCTGCTTTGGTGGATTGATGATGGAATGGATGTGGTGGTTCATAGTACACTTGCCCAGCAAGGGCTGCCTCTGGGCAGCAGCGACTATGCCATGGGCCTCCTTTTATAGATTAAGGGGTCACCATAGTGGCAAAGTGGTCATTATCCACTGATATGATAGCAAACTGTGCTATCATACCTAACTCTGCAGGCTGACAGGGTGCATTAAATACACCTCTTAGTGTCACATTACTTGGCTGTCCGGCAAGGCCTGCCGGGCTATCTCTCCAGCTCTGCATCTGTTATCTTGACACGTCGCAGGACAGGTGTCAGCTGTGAGTTCCTTCTGTAGGAGATGGCCGCCATGTGGCGAATGGCTGCCACTTAATCATCTTGCGGCTTGACACCGCACTGATTGACGACGTGGGTCATGCTTGAGTGGTTGGCGGGATGGTTCAGCCCGCGAGAGCCCCGGCATGCTTTGTCAGGGAGTCTTGGTTGTTTGCTTCGGGTGGTGGCCTCGCCCCTTGTCGGGCTCGCCTGCCCAGCAAGGGAGGCCCTTCTCTTGCCGATATCTTGCTCTCTTGGCTTGATCTCGATCTCTCTGAGCTGTATGTTGGTTCTTCAAGTCTCTTGGTTCTTCGATCTCTGGCTTGAGCTGGTGCTTCAATCTTGATCTTGTGCCTGTGCATAGTTGGGCAACATACCCAGGGTCTGTTGCACCGACAGAAGCCCCCGGGCCTGCCCCGGACGCGCTGTCGAGCGTCGTCAGGCTAGGGCCTAACAAGTGCATAGGTAGAATTTGCTAAAGGGGTTGGCCCCTTGAGGTTTTCGGTTGCTACTTCATTAGTCTTGATTTCGGGGCAGTTTCTGATTTCCCCGCACGCGGTGCAAAGCCAATAGTGGCGGGGCCGCGGCAGTGATGGCCCGTGAATGACTTTAACACACGGGGTAGAAACTGCCAAATTACTCTTCCCACACTTAGCCACGTATGCTGCATGCATCGCATGGGGTAGGTAACGGCGGCGCATGGCGCGGGAGAGCATCTTGAAGTGGGTCCGCCCGCCTTGATTTGGCTGAGGAGGGCGGTGGTAACCCATTGATGGAGCAGCTGCCCTTCCCCACCCGGCCTATAAAAGGAGGGTGAAGTCATTCATCCCTGTATTCTTCTTCTTCTCCTCTCGATCCCTGCTTCTACTGGTGATGTTAGAGAGAAGTGCCCGGGGCTAGCCCCCGGGCTTCTGCTTGGGGCAATTGTTGTCCCACGCTAGTGCTGACGCTCGGGGAGTGAGCCTGGTCCTTGGCGTGGTGAATTTCTGGGTCTCTTCGAGGCTCGGCCGAGAGGCAGGGCTGGAGATCATTGGTAATCCCATCAACGCCCCTCCCGGAGGTCTTGGGGCCGTTGTCGACGAGGAGTGCGCCTTCCTGCCCGCCAAGGTGGGACGCGGCGTGCTTCTAGCCCCTGGCCATCTTGGTCGTTCGCCATTTTCCAGAGTGGGGTGCCGGACTGGAGTCTCAGCCTCCCTCTGGGACGGTGTTGGTGAAGACGAAGCCAGGGGAGAAGGAGAAGACGGGAGGCAGGCCGTCTAGTAGGAGCACGACTACATCGACGCGTTCGTCTCGTACTGGCGACCTGTTGCTGTCAGCCTGGCTCTCCTCCTCTTACCCCAGCACCGTCATCACCATTTATTCGGTTGCCGGGGAAAGGCTTGTTCCCCTGGTGCATCCGCCTCCACCGAGGGGTCTTCTGGCTGGGCGCCGGTGTCTTCCTCTGCCGGTGCCTATGTTGGAGCCCTCCTTCCTGTCCTGGAGGCGGTGACCAGGGATCCGTCGAGGTGCTCCGCACGTCTTCCTCCTTCGCAGCCTTGCCACTCCCGATCCTGTCAGACTGGGTTCGCCAGCTCTTGACAAGGATAGGCATGGCGTTGTGCCGGCGCGGCGCCCGTCCTCTTCTCTTCCCACCGCAATACCTGGGATAAGAGGAATAGGGAGAGGAGTTTACGGTGCACTTATCTTTTTTCAATCTTTAATTTGCCGGCAATCGCCAAATTTTAATTCAAATAATGTAATCCCTCAAGTCCATCTTTGTGTTCTCTAATGCTTGTACTTGTATCAGCATATGAATCAAGAAGATAAATCTTGCCGGGGACCCGTGCATGTGTACGTCCATGCAGAGGTGGAGTGCCTCTTTAATGTAAATAAATGAGTTACCCCGGCAGGATATCTTGTCGGCACCCTCTTTTGTCTACCGGAGAATTCTGTCTGTCGGGGAACAGATAGAGGTGCCAGCCCCCCGCCAACTCCCTTTTAACAAAGGCTACTGCGACCATCCTGACTGAAGCAACGTTTGAGTCATGGCTGGGAGCACCTAACTTTCAAAGAGAGAGGAGAGGTTTCCTCAAGTTATAGCTTTATAGAACACTAATGGACAGGAGGTAAATTCATCTGTTTGGCTTGTCGGGGATTGTTATGCCATGCATTCTTCGCGTTCTTTGTTGAAGTCCAGTCCACGGCAGGAGCCTGCAACTCCATGTAGATGAGGATGAATGCAGGATGCAATCCTATGCATATGCAAATGCTCATGAAATGCATATGCAGTGATCTGAGTGTGCTTGTGCATGCATGCAATCTTAGTTGGGGCCCCCTACAGTGCTTCTTTATTTTCTCTTGCACGGGGTCATCACCCCGGCTTGTATAGGGGCTACATGCAACTTCGGCAAGACCATGTACAATGGGTGGCTGCCGGGCAGGGCCCGATAGCCTCTGCGCCTTACAGGTAGAACTTTCAGAGATGCTCAATATTCCATGAGTTTTGCAACTGAGTGCCGTCTCTGGTCTCCAGACGGACTGCACCAGGTCTGGTGACTCGTACTACTTGGTAAGGGCCTTCCCACTTCGGTGATAACTTGTTTGTACCCTAGGCGGACTGAACGCGCCTAAGGACAAGGTCGCCTTCCTCAAAACACCGGGCGTGAACCCTGCGGCTATGATAGCGACGCAGGGCTTGCTGGTAGAGAGTGCAACACGCGTAGCAGCCCGGAGACGGTTCTCCTCGAGTAGCACAGTATCGTCACGCTGGTGCTGATCCTGCGCTACTTCATCCTAGGCAAGAACTTGAGGGGACCCATAAATGAGTTCCATGGGGATAACTGCTTCTGCCTCATAGACTAGGGAGAAGGGAGTCTGCCTGGTAGCTCGGTTAGGTGTCGTTCTGAGGGACCAATGAACTACCGGCAACTCCTCAATCCACCGCCTGCCGTGCTTAGCGAAAGTCCTTGTCTTCAGTCCGTGAAGAACTTCAGCGTTCGCCCTCTCATCTTGTCCATTTCTCCGGGGGTGTGCCATAGAGGCGAATGAGATCTTGCATCTGAGGGCATGAACGTATTGCATGAAGGTGTGGCTCATGAACTGGGTGCCGTTGTCGGTGATGATCCTTGCCGGAACTCTGAAACGACACACCAATTCTTTTAAGAACTTGATAGCTGACTGGGCAGTCACCTTACTCACGGCAGTCACTTCCGGCCACTTTGTAAACTTGTTGATGGCAGCGAACAAGAATTCAAAGCCCCGATCGGTCGGGGGAAGGGGCCGAGGATATCGAGCCCCCAGATCCTCGGCCCCCAAACCAAAAATGGCCATGATAAAGGGATTGTCTGAAGGGCTTGGGCAGGTAGGTGTGTTCTCTTGGAATGGAACTGGCAGGCTTCACATGTCGTGACGAGCTCAACTGCATCTTGGAGGGCTGTGGGCCGATAGAATCCTTGCCAGAATGCTTTCCCAACTAATGCCCTTGATCCAATGTGTGAGCCGCACATTGCTCTGTGAATCTCAGCCAGCAGTTCCTTTCCATCTTCCCGGCAGACACATTTCAATTTCACACCATTGGGCCTTCTTCTGTACAGAGTGTCATCGACAAACTGGTACATACTAGCCCTCCGTGCTACTTTCTCAGCTTCATCTTGGTCGCTGGGAAGTTCTCCGGTTTGGAGGAAGCGGACGATGTGCCCTTCCCAAGTTGGAGCCTGGGCCTCGGCAACGAGGACTAGCGGCACCTCCTCGGCTGCGGGAGCACCAGCCTTGTTCACGGGGTCCATAGGCCCGGCTGGAGGGGGCGGTCTAGCAGGCTGTGACGAGTTGTTTCCAGCAGGGTCCCTGCCGGGAGAGGATGGCTCTACCGGGAGAGGCTTACCGTAGTCCAACTTTCTCCTTTTCCGGGCCATTGTGGCTGGTGATACAGAGGGTTGAGAGATGGAGAACAAAAGTTCCTGGTTCCACAGGAAGCTTCTGCACAACACACTTTGATAGGTCATCAGCTATTTTGTTTTCCGCACGGGGTACGTGCTTTGTTTGCAACCCATCAAAGTGCTCCTCTAATTTCCTCACTTCCTTGATGTATGCTTCCATCAATGGGCTTTGATAATCCTTGTTGACTTGTCTAACCACAAGCTGTGAATCTCCTCGAATGTTCAACTTCTTGATTCCCAATTCTGCTGCAATTCTGAGCCCGGCAAGGAGCCCTTCATACTCAGCTATATTGTTTGTGGCTTCTTCCCGGGCAAAGTGCATTTGGACGACGTACTTCAAGTGCTCCCCAGAGGGGGCAACAGGAAGCACGCCAGCCCCTGCACCTTGTAGGGAAAAAGCACCATCAAAATACATAATCCATTCTTGGGGTGATTCCTTGCCGGGGAGAGTTGTTTCTGTCATCTCTTCATCAGGGGTTGGCGTCCATTCTGCAATAAACTCTGCCAGTGCCCTGCTCTGAATAGTTGATGTGCTCTCAAACTTCAAACCAAAGTTGGATAACTCCAAAGCCCATTCCACTATTCTGCCAGTAGCCTCAAGGTTTCGGAGTATCCTTTGCAACAGGAAGCGAGTGATAACCGTAATCTCATGGGCTTGGAAGTAGTGGCGCAGTTTCCTTGAGGCCATGATGAGGCCAAAGAATAACTTTTGCACGCCAGAGTACCTCGATCTAGCCCCTTGCAACAAGGAGCTGACAAAGTACACTGCACGCTGCACCACTTTCTTCCTTGCCGCGTCCTTGGGGTTGCACTCGTTGCCGTGCTCTCTGCTGTTCTGATCCTCTCCTGACTCTGCCGCGGTCTGGCCACTCTCTACTTCATCCACTTCTCGCTGTGCTACCAAGGCTGCACTGACCACTTGGTTGGTTGCTGCCAGGTAAAGCAGTAACGGCTCTTGAGGTTTGGGTGCAACCAAGGTTGGTACAGATGATATAGGTAGGCCTTCAACTCTTGCAAAGTTGCATCTGCTTCCAGGGTCCACTTCATAGGTCCTGCCTTCTTCAAAATTTTGAAGAATGGCAGGGCATGGTGGGCAGACTTAGAAATGATTCTGCTTAGCGCGGCAACGCATCCCATCAAGCGCATCATATCCTTAACAGTCCTGGGCGCTTGTATCTGCTCAATGGCCTTGATCTTGTCGGGGTTGGCTTCAATCCCCCGATGGGACACGAAGAATCCAAGTAGCTTGTCGGAGGGAACACAAAATACACACTTCTCCGGGTTAAGCTTCAAGTTGATCTTGCACAAATTAGAAAATGTCTCCTCCAAATCCTGGATAAGGGTGGACTTATCCTTGGTTTTGACCACAATGTCATCCATATAAGCTTCTATGTTTCTGTGTAACTATGGCTCAAAACCAATCTGGACTGCTCTTGCAAAAGTGGATCCAGCACTCTTTAATTCGAAAGGCATGCGGGCAAAACAATACGTACCACATGGAGTGATGAATGCTGTATTCTCCTCATCCTCTTTGGACATGAAGATCTGGTGATATCCGGAGTATGCATCCAAAAAGGAGAGCAGATCGCATCCTGAAGTGGAATCCACGATCTGGTCGATGCGAGGCAAGGGAAATGGGTCCTTCGGGCAAGCCTTGTTGAGATCTGTGAAATCAATGCAAAGCCTCCATCTCCCATTTGCCTTTCGGACCACCACTGGGTTTTGCCAACCATGTAGGGTGTAACACTCCTTTGACTAGACCAGCTGCCTCTAGCTTCTTGATTTCCTCGGCAAGGAACTGCTGCCGCTCCAAGGCCCGCTTCCGAACTTTCTGCTTGACGGGTCGGGCATGTGGGTAGACAGCAAGGTGGTGCTGATTACCTCCCTAGGAACACCAGGGATATCGGATGGTTGCCATGCAAACACATTGATATTCGCTCACAGGAAGGCAACGAGCGCGCTTTCCTATTTTTCATGAAGGGTGGCGCTGATAGTAAAAGTACCATCAACGACAGCCAGCCCTGCCGATACCCTCTTCACTTGAGGTGCAGCAACCTTGGATCTCTTGTTGTTGGAACACTCCGGCACGTCGTCGACGGGTGATAACCCACAAGTGTAGGGGATCGCAACAGTTTTTGAGGGTAGGGTATTCAACCCAAATTTATTGATTCGACACAAGGGGAGCCAAAGAATATTCTCAAGTATTAGCAGTTGAGTCATCAATTCAACCACACCTGAAAGACTTAATATCTGCAGCTAATTATGCAGTAGCAAAGTAGTATCGAAGTAACGGTAACGGTGGAAAAAGTAACAGTAGTAGTTTTTGTAGCAATCGTAAAAGTGCTAACGGAAATGTAACTAAGCAAAGATCAATATGTGAAAAGCTCGTAGGCAATGGATCAATGATGGATAATTATGTCGGATGTGATTCCTCATGCAACAGTTATAACATAGGGTGACACAGAACTAGCTCCAGTTCATCAATGTAATGTAGGCATGTATGCCGAATATAGTCATACGTGCTTATGGAAAAGAACTTGCATGACATCTTTTGTCCTACCCTCCTGTGGCAGCGGGGTCCTATTGGAAACTAAGGGATATTAAGGCCTCCTTTTAATAGAGTACCGGACCAAAGCATTAACACTTAGTGAATACATGAACTCCTCAAACTACGGTCATCACCAAGAGTAGTCCCGATTATTGTCACTTCGGGCTTGCCGGATCATAACACATAGTAGGTGACTATTGACTTGCAAGATAGGATCAAGAACTCACATATATTGATGAAAACATAATAGGTTCAGATATGAACTCATGGCACTTGGGCCCTAGTGACAAGCATTAAGCGTAGCAAAGTCATAGCAACATCAATCTCAGAACATAATGGATACTAGGGATCAAACCCTAATAAAACTAACTCGATTACATGATAAATCTCATCCAACCCATAACCGTCCAGCAAGCCTATGATGGAATTACTCACGCACGGCGGTGAGCATCATGAAATTGGTGATGGAGGAAGGTTGATGATGACGATGGCGACGGATTCCCCTCTCTGGAGCCCCGAACGGACTCCAGATCAGCCCTCCCGAGGAAGAGCAGGGCTTGGGCGCCGGCTCCGTATCGTAAAATGCGATGAATACTTCTCTCTGATTTTTTCCTCCCTGAACGTGAATATATGGAGTTGGGGTTGAGGTCGGTGGAGTGCCAGGGGCCCACGAAGCAGGGGGCGCACACTGCACCCTCGTGGACAGCGTGTGGGCCCCCTAATGTTGATTCTTTCGCCAGTATTTTTTATTATTTCCAAAACATGTCTCCGTGGATTTTCATGTCATTCCGAGAACTTTTATTTCTGCACAAAAATTAACACCATGGCAATTCTGCTGAAAACAGTGTCAGTCCGGGTTAGTTCCATTCTAATCATGCAACTTAGAGTCCAAAACAAGGGCAAAAGTGTTTGGAAAAGTAGATACGTTGGAGGCGTATCAACTCCCCCAAGCTTAAACCTTTGCTTGTCCTCAAGTAATTCAGTTGACAAACTGAAAGTGATAAAGAAAAACTTTTAAAACCCTGTTTGATCTTGTTGTTGTGAATATGTAAAGCCAGCATTCAAGTTTTCAGCAAAGATTATGAACTAACCATATTCACAATAACATTTAGGTCTCATGTTTACTCATATCAACGGCATAATCAACTAGCGAGCAATAATAATAATTCTCGGATGATAATACTTTCTCAAAACAATCATAATATGATATAACAAGATGATATCTTGCTAGCCCTTTCTGAGACCGCAAAACATAAATGCAGAGCACCCCTGAAGATCAAGGACTAACTAGACATTGTAATTCATGGTAAAAGAGATCCAGTCACAGTCATACTCAATGTAAATTAATAGCAATGCATGCGAATGACAGAGGTGCTCTTCAACTGGTTCTTTTTATTAAGAGGATGATGACTCAACATGAAAGTAAATAGTAGGCCCTTCACAGAGGGAAGCAGGGATTTGCAGAGGTGCCAGAGCCCGAGTTTTGAAACAGAGATAAATAATATTTTGAGTGGCATACTTTCATTGTCAACATAACAACCAAGAGATCTCGATATCTTCCATGGTACACACATTATAGGTGGTTCCCAAACAGAATGATAAAGTTTATACTCCCCCACCACCAACAAGCTTCAATCCATGGCTTGTCCGAAACAACGGGTGCTTCCAACTAACAACAATCCTGGTGGAGTTTTGTTTGCAATTATTTTGATTTGAGCATGGGACTGGGCATCCCGGTTACTGGCCATTTTCTCATGAATGATGAGCGGAGTCCACTCATCGTGAGAATAACCCACCTAGCATGGAAGATATAGACAGACCTAGTTGATACATGAGCTATTCGGGCATACAAAACAGAATTTCATTTGAAGGTTTAGAGTTTGGCACATACAAATTTACTTGGAATGGCAGGTAGATACCACATATAGGAAGGTATGGTGGACTCATATGGAATAACTTTGGGGTTTATGGAAGTGGATGCACAAGCAGTATTCCCGCTTAGTACAAGTGAAGGCTAGAGAGAGACCGGGAAGCGACCAACTAGAGAGCGACAACAGTCATGAACATGCATTAAAATTAATAAACAATGAGTGAAAGCATAAGTAGGATATAAATCACCATGAACATAAATATTGTGGAGGCTATGTTGATTTTGTTTCAACTACATGCGTGAACATGTGCCAAGTCAAGCCACTCAAATCGTTCAAAGGAGGATAGCACCCTATCATACCACATCACAACCATTTTAATAGCATGTTGGCACGCAAGGTCAACCATTATAAACCCCTAGCAAATTAAGCATGGCATGAGCAACTATAATCTCTAATTGTCATTGCAAACATGTTTCTTTCATAATAGGCTGAATCAGGAACGATGAACTAATCATATTTACAAAAACAAGATAAGTCGAGTTCATACCAGCTTCTCCCATCTCAAACAGTCCATCATATATCGTCATTATTGCCTTTCACTCGCATGACCGAACGGTGTGGATAATAATAATAGTGCACGTGCATTGGACTAAGTTGGAATCCGCAAACATTTAATACAAGGGAGAAGACAAGGTAATATAGGTTCTTGGTTAAATCAACAATAATGCATATGAGAGCCACTCAACATTTTCATCATGGTCTTCTCCTCTCGACCCCCAAAGAAAAGAAAAGAAACAAAACTATTTACATGGGAAAGCTCCCAACAAGCAAAAGAAGAACGAGAAATCTTTTTGGGTTTTCTTTTAATTACTATTACTACAGGCATGAAAAGTAAACTTAGCTAAAAGCTACAACTAATTTTTTTGGTTTTTCTTAAGGTTTTCCAGATACACAAGAAGAAGGCTTAGCAAAGAAAATAAACTAGCATGGATAGTACAATGAAAAAGTATGAGCACCGACAACTGGCATGAGTGTGTCAACATGAATGTAATGTCGGTGAGAAATACGTACTCCCCCAAGCTTAGGCTTTTGGCCTAAGTTGGTCTATGGCCACTGCTGGCCTGGCGGATATCCAAAGTTGTAGCTGGGGTCGTATTGAGATGCAGCAGCTACTGCCTGACGAGCTGCAGCTTGGAGGCGAGCTGCCTCCGTCCTCCTTTCATACTCGTTCGCCTCCTCCCTGGTTATATAATATCTCCTTTTTGCCTGAAAGTCAAAAAAAGTTAGAGCAGGGAGAGCAACATGGAAAGTGCGACGTCTGTCAAAGATTAGTCAGTACTGGAGGAACTATTCATTCCTCTCAACAAACTGATGGCGAACCATAGTATTATAATCTAGATAAGTAGGAGGTAACTCCATATCATTTTCATGTATGGGTACATCAAGATAATTAGCTACACGAGTCGCATAAATTCCACCAAACAAATCTCCACTTGTACCATTAAGATGAAACCTTCGTGCAACAATGGCCCCCAAGTTATATTGTTTATCACCTAATACCACACTCTTGAGGACACTAAGATCTGGAACGCACATGTGACAAGCCTCATCTTTACCGTTAATGCATCTACCTATAAACAGAGCAAAATAAATTATGGAAGGAAAATGAATGCTCCCTATGGTAGCTTGTGTGATTTCTCTAGATTCCCAAACAGTGATACTAACAAGAAATTCTTTATATTCATATTTGCGGGGTTCGCTAACATTGCCTCACTATGGGAGTTTACAAGTAGTATTAAAATCTTCTAGGTCCATGGTATATGATGTATCATAAAGATCAAATAAAACAGTATGAGAATTGCGAGAGGATGTAAATTTAAACCTTCTCACAAAGGAATCAGTTAGGTAGTAGTATTGTGGGCACTTATCTGACACGAAGCCCTCAAGATCAGCGTTACGCACATACGCGTCAAATTCATCCTTGATGCCTGCTTGGACCATAAACTCCTCTGACGGCCATTCACAAGGCCGCACTTGTGCTTCCCTGGGTGGTTCATCGTCCGGCTCACGTATCCGAGCCTTGGTCCTTGCTTCCTTGAGGAACCACCTTGGTACATTTTCCTGAACATTTTTCTTTCTCCAAAAAAATTTCTAAAATTTTAGTGACTCAAAATAAAATTGAACTAAAATCGACAAGATTGAGAGCAACTACTCCCAAAAGTGCCTAGAGGCTATATTATGCATTAAAACTACTTTGGACCATATAAATTTGACATGCAAGCTCAAGAACAGGGTCACCTTAGCAGCAAAAATTTGCAATAATTAAAGCACTAGAACAAAAATTAATTGGACCATTGGAGGAGTCACATACTGAAGAACAATCCCCCAAACAGTTTTGTGAATGAAGCTTTGAGCAAGGAGATCAAAAATGGCAGCAAGATGAGCTAGAACACGGGTTTGAGCTATGGGAGGATTTTTTCTGGAGGAAGACGAAGTGAGTGGTTGGAGGAGTAAGTGGAGGGGGTCCACGTGGGGCCCAAGAGGCAGGGGGGCGCCACAGGGGGGTGGGTGTCGGTGTCAAAACCGATGGATCTCGGGTAGGGGGTCCCAAACTCTGCATCTAAGGTCGATGGTAACAGGAGACAGGGGATACGATGTTTACCCAGGTTCGGGCCCTCTCTATGGAGGTAATACCCTACTTCCTGCTTGATTGATCTTGATGAATATGAGTATTACAAGAGTTGATCTGCCACGAGATCGTAATGGCTAAAACCCTAGAAGTCTAGCCTGTATGATTATGATTGTGATTGTTCCTATGGACTAAACCCTCTTTGGTTTATATAGACACCGGAGAGGACTAGGGTTGTACAAAGTCGGTTACAGAGAAAGGAATCTTCATATCTGGACGCCAAGCTTGCCTTCCACGCCAAGGAGAGTCCCATCAGGACACGGGTGAGAGTCTTCGGTCTTGTATCTTCACAGCCCATCAGTCCGGCCCAAGTCAAATAGGCCGGACGTCGAGGACCCCTTAATCCAGGACTCCCTCGGTAGCGCCCCTGAACCAGGTTTCAATGACGAGGTGTCCGGAGCGCAGATCGTCTCCGGCTCTGCAAAACAAGTACCACATACAACCGCAGAGAGTATAATATTTCACGAGTCCAATCTACTGACAACTTTTTGTAGCGTGACACCGCTTCACTACCCGGTCATTATTTCGAACCATTTCTTGGCCTGCCGCTCCATGTTTCGAGATGCGGTTTTATTGGCACGTCTTGTCCCCTTATCACGGGATTCTCATCAATATGGGCGTGGGTAATCCAACTGTGCCGTCTGCACGGCCCTTGGGAAACAGGTGAGTTTTAAGGCGAGTGGGGAGGCGCTTGATATTCGCTGCCTTTATAAGGAGATAAGGATTCACCCCCTTTCACCCATGCCTTCTCTCTCTCTCTCTGCCCACCCATTCTCGAGCTCCAGCGCCCAAGTCCTCATCTCTTCCGCCTCAAGAAAGCACTCCGATCATGTACGGATCCAGAGCGCAGGGCAAGTGGATGGTCTCCTCCGTCAAGGAGAAGGACATTACCCAGCTCCGGGAGGCTGGATATTTGGCCAAGGAGGTCGCCCACCGGCTTCCGACCGAGGGACAGATCGTCCCCACCCAGGAGCCCTATGAGAGGGTAGTGTTCATCCCCCACTTCGCCCGCGGGCTAGGTTTCCTCTCCACCATTTCGTCCGCGGACTCATGTTCTACTACGGGATAGATTTTCATGAT
This sequence comes from Triticum aestivum, assembly GCF_018294505.1. Classification (NCBI taxonomy): domain Eukaryota; kingdom Viridiplantae; phylum Streptophyta; class Magnoliopsida; order Poales; family Poaceae; genus Triticum; species Triticum aestivum. Next base: position 504,244,241 of record NC_057814.1, read on the forward strand.
CTAGCCCCCAACTCCTTCTCAACATCTTGACATTTATTGTCGTGTGCGAGGCCTTCCTCCACATCTCACCCCACTTCGGATTGTGGCTGAAGATCTTCAATGTGAAGCCGAAGGTGGTGGATGGCCAACACGCAGAGTGTGGAGGTGCCATGGTGAGCAAGATGCCCAATGTCGTATGGCCCAAAGGCACTTTCGTGGAGACCCTCCAAGGGTGGCAGCAACTGTGGTTCTATATCATGGAGCCCCGCGATGCCACCTAGGCCGCGGCTCCCGAATTCAAGTCCGGCGCCCCGATGCGGCTCACTTCCTGGCTAGAGAAGGGCCTAAACTGGGCTTCGTCGGACGAGCTGACAGCACTGCAGAGGCGCATCCAGAGCATGGTGGACAAGAACATCAAGCTCGTCAACGTGATCCAGGTGATGCTAGTTTGTCGGATCCTTCCATGCCAGAGCCGGGCTTGCCATCTATGGGAGTTCGTTCCGGCCGAGCACCAGACCTTGCAGCGGTTCTTCGGAACTACGCACGAAGATATCTGGAAGGTGCTCTTCAAGGCCAACAAGACGTGGCCGAAGACGACTGAGGACCGTGGGCACGACCTAGCCCATCCCGCCAGTCTGGTAAGTCTTTCGCATTTCAAGGTGTATCCTTTAATTGCTTTTTAGGGAAGGTGCCTAAGCCTCCCTACTTATTTTTTCAGGGCTGGACAAAGAAGGCGGAGCGGATTCGGTGTCTGACTTTGCTGCCCGAGGAACCAGCCATCCCGCTTCTGACAAAGATGCTGGTTCCGGCGCCCTACCAGGCGCCGGAGAAGAAGGCGAAGAAAAAGGCCAAGGAGACCAGACGTGGTCTTCGTCACAAGGGCACTTCGGACGTGACGTCCGAAGGCGCCGAGACTCACTCCTCCGCCGCTGAGGACGAGGAGGAGGAGGAGGAAAGAAACTCTCCCCCTGACGGGGGAAGGAAGAAGAGGGCGGCCTCCACAAATCCGGAGGCAGAAGCGTCCAAGAAGGGGAAGGTCTCCCTCGCGGATAACTCCGCGTGGGACATCGATAGCAGCCCAGAGCGGCGCCCCCGAGATAAGCCCCTGGCCGAATCGTGAGTACTCAAAGACCCTGACACATTCATATATCAGCCACTTTACTTCATAGTTTTAACATGTTGAATCATGCACTTGCAGTCTGGATCGTTCTGACCTCGAGCAATCCTCATCTTTGGGGAATTCGCTGGACTCGAAGGTGATGGATAGCGGGTCCCTTCCAGCAGCCTCCTCTCCCAGGGCCATGGATGACACCGAGGTGTTGTCCCGAAGGATCCTAGGCTAGGGAGAGACCCACGAGGCCGTCAGGGCGGCACCAGAGGGTGAAACCTCGGCCGCCGGACACATGGGGGAGGCAATCCCCATGGAGACTGGCGATGGGGGCCATATCCAATTCGGCCCCCAGCCGAATATGGTCCCGGAGACCTATACGGCTCCCGAATCCGGCAAGCAGCCTCCTTCGAAAGAAGGAGGTGTGCCCATTCTGCCGGTGACCTCTGTCCAACCAGAGGCACCGGATATTCTACTAGAAGCGCTGCGAAGTGCTTCCATTGTTGAGGAACACCGTACCCTCATGGGTACGGTGATTGAGAAGATTCAGTCCACGGAGAGCGGACTAACCGAAGCCTGCACAAGACTTCTAACAGGCTTTGAGGTAAGCAACGCAATTATGTGAAAAGAATGTCACAGTATAGACAGTAGCCCCTGAGACTCCGTCCGGTGTTCGGAAAGAAGAGCCGAACAGAGGATCAAATAGTTTTCGCAGGAGACTAACCTTATATGTCTATGTGAATAATCAGGCGTCGTTGCTAGCTGCGACCTCTCATGCTGCCGAAGTCTTCAGACTAAAGCAGAGGCTGGAGCGGGCCGAGGAGGAGCTCGGCCAAGCAAGGAAATAGCTAGAGTTTAAGCAAGGTATGTAATGACCTGATGTATATCAGAAAGGATTGGTGATTTATGTTGACTATAGTGCCATGGTATCTGTAGGAGCGGCGACTGAGGTGGAAACCCTCAAGAAGGCGCTAGACGAGGCCCAAGAGAAAGCGGCAAAGGAGCAAGCCGCCCGTGAGAAACACGAGGCCAGGGTTGGTGAGGTCCAGCTGGAGCTCCAGGATGCCGTCAAGAAATGCGAGTCCTTGGAGCGTAACATTGTAGACCAAGAGACTGAACTCGCCAAGGCTCGCCAAAGCGTAGAAGATGCCTGGGTTGAAGCCCAGGGCGCTCTCCAGGAGATCCGAGAGGCCAAGAAGATCGTGGCGGGTAAGGACTTCATTATGCAGAGCAAATATGTGAAGAAGAGGTATCTCTTACTAACCCAGATTTGGAGTTCTCCAGGAGCGTTTGCGGATTTGCCGCGTAGTGTTGCCGACGCTGCAGAGTTCTTCCGAGCCTAAGAGGGGAGCTCGACGGAGAAGCTGTTCTCGTCGCCATACCTTGTGCCAGAACACTGGTGCCCTTTAGCGACCAGCTGAAACAGCTGGTCGAACTGCATAGGGTGGCTGAACTAGCCATGATGGATTTGATAATCCGGTTGTGGCCTGCCGAAGCCATACCCAGCAGCTACTTCGGTCTCGTGAAGCGGCTGGTCAATGCCTGCCCTCGGCTTGATGCCATCAAGTGGTCGGTCTGCATCGAAGGTGCATGGATGGCCCTCGCCCGTGTCAAGATACAGTGGGCGAAGATGGACACCGTCAAGCTCGCGACCGAGGGACCGCCCGCTGGCAAGGAGCACCGCACGCCGGAGCGGTATTTTGCTGATGTCCTCAAGGGATCCTGCATAGTAGAGGGCTGTTGTTCAAATGACATTATCTTCAAATGAATACATTCATGTTATGTTGTCTTGGATGATGGAACAAAGCCGTTATGTAATATAATGCTTATTATTATTTTTTAAAAAAATCTACCTCCTGTGCGGCCGTTTTTATTAAGTCTGAGGGTTGGCCAGTCGTCGGCTTCAGCCCCCACGTAGGTAGTACGGGGTTGTTCGGGATGGAATCTAAACACTCTTGATCCAAGAATTTGGTCCTTGAAGGAGGTGTTTTAGCGCAACGAACCAGGCAATCGGACTATGTGGCTTTATCACCCTCACTTAGCCATAGGAGTTTGACAATAAAAATGTAGGCATAGCCCCTAGTTAGCATTTAATCCGGACTAGGGTGCTATGAACACCTGATCGGACTGAGGCCGATTCATCGCATAATGCGGAAAAAATCGCTATAGATTTGTAACCTCCAAACAGCTGACCGGCTCACGCCGCATCATGACAGACAGTTTTCGGCTTTCTCTACTGAGGTGCTCATCTGGATAAACCAGGACACAATCGCAGTAGTTCTCCCTTTACTACCCTAGCCGATAGAGCGGAATTTAAGGTAGTAAGCACAGGAGCCGGGCAACCCAACTATTGACCAAAGACATGGTTCGGAGCCAATGCATATAATGCTGAAATTCGGGGCGCCGAACTGTACTGTAAAAGTGTTCGGACTTTGTTGCCATAGTATGGAGCATAATAAACCCCTGGCCAATTTAAGACGTACCAAGGTGTACGGGTGCAAAAGAAATAGCAAAAAAATGAAGTAGTAAGCCAATGCCACGTAATTTGGGCCACAAACAGTTCGCGCTATAATTTTATTAATATGTCAAAGCGTATTTGTACAAATAGTGCGATAAGCAACCTGGCTATTTAACATGCCGAGACCAAGGGAGAGCTGCGTGCGGGTCGTGAAAATGGGTAGGACGATCGTCGAAGATAACGTCTACAGATTCACCCACACGTCTGTGCTACTTGCCGCCTTGGTGTATCCGTCCATCAAGAGGACAGCTGAGCAGGCCGCCGCGAGGGGCCTGTGGAGAAGGAACCTGGAAAGGATAAAAAAGAAAAAGTGAAAGTATGTGTGTCCGAAGAAGGTCAAAGCCGTATTGTGGACCAAAGTCTGGTTATGCCTCCGTCTCTGTCCATGGTATTTTCAGTGTGTAGTTATGTACGCGTGGTACGTATGCTGCCATTTGGTCAGGACTGAGATGGAGGCCGAATTGCTAGTCTGACTCCTGACTAGCCGGACTGTCAAGCTGCGGAGTAGTTCGGACTCGTTTTACAGTGTCCGGGAGCTTGGTCGCTGAATTAAAATTCTGCCTTAAAAGGCCGCTCTGTACTTCCGCTGCCAGGGCCACGGTGTGTTCTTCAGTACGGAGGGAGCGCTTCGTGTTTCCATTGAGTGTTATGACCCCGCGTGGTCCGGGCATCTTGAGCTTGAGATAAGCATAGTGCGGAACCACATTAAATCTTGCAAATGCGGTTCGTCCGAGCAGTGCGTGATAGCCACTGCGGAACGGGACGATATCGAAGATCAACTCTTCACTTCTGCAGTTGTCCGGGGACCCGAAGAAAACTTCTAGTGTGAATCCTGGTATGACTCCTTTAAAGGTAGTTTTGGTGGGCTTGATCCTTGATGGATCGATGCCCATTTTGCGCACTGTATCCTGGTAGAGCAGGTTGAGACTACTGCCACCGTCCATGAGGGCTCGCGTCAGGTGGAATCCAACAATTATTGGGTCGAGGACCAGTGCGGCTGAACTGCCATGACGGATATTGGTCGGATGATTCCCTGCGATCGAAGGTGATCGGGCATGAAGACCATGGATTAAATTATGGGGTGACTGGCTCTATCGCATAGACGTCCCTGAGCGCGCGCTTGCGCTCCCTCTTGGGGATATGGGTAGTGTATATCATGTTCACCGTTTTGACCTGAGGGGGAAACTTCTTCTGCCCCCCTGTATTCGGTGGACAGGGCTCCTCGTCATCATCTTTGCTTTGCGACCCCTTCTCCTTGTTCTCGGCATTTATCTTGTCGGCCTGTTTAAAACCCCAGCAACTCCTGTTGGTGTGATTGGCTTGTTTATCGGGGGTGTCGTGTATCTGGCATGGACGATCGAGTATGCGGTCCAAGCTGGATGAGCCCTATTGTTCCTTTTGAACGGCTTCTTCCGCTGGCCGGACTTGGAGCCACTGAATCCGGCGTTGACCGTCGTGTTCTCGGTATTATCACCGTTACTTTGACCCTTGTGTCTATTGTGTCGGGGCTTGCCGTTGCTATTTCTGGCTTCCAAAGTGCCACGTTCGCTTGCGTTGTTATTGCTACGGGCTAGCCAGCTATCTTCGCCCGCGCAAAATCTGGTCATAAGCGCCGTGAGGGCTGCCATGGAAGTCGGGTTTTCTTGGCCGAGGTGTCAGGCGAGCCATTCGTCCCGGATGCTATCTTTAAAGGCCGCTAGGGCTTCGGCATCCGGACAGTCGACGATCTGGTTCTTTTTGGTTAAGAACCTAGTCCAGAATTTCCTGGCTGACTCTCCGGGATGTTAAATTATGTTACTTAAGTCGTCGAACATATGTACCTTGGAAGTTGTCAAGGAAGGCTTCCTCCAAGTCTTCCCAGCTGCCAATGGAGTTTTTGGGCAGACTGTTCAACCAGTACCGAGCTGGTCCTTTGAGTTTTAGTGGGAGGTATTTGATGGCATGGAGATCATCACCGCGGGCCATATGAATATGGAGAATAAAATCCTTGACCCATACTGCGGGGTCTGTTGTCCCATCATATGACTCGATGTTTACGGGTTTAAACCCTTCTGGGAATTAGTGCTCCATTACCTCCTCAGTGAAGCAAAGGGAGTGTGCGGCGCCTCTATATCGGGCCACGTAGAGACGTAGCTCGGGTGGAGTCCGTTTGCGGTTCTCGGCCCGGGCGTGATTATGATTGTTGCGTCCGGCTAGGTAGCCGTTGTCGCGTGTTGGGGCACGCCCCCACGATCCATAGATTGATCTGTTCTGACCTGCTCTACTGTCCAAATCCTGCCGCAGGTCATATGTATGTCCCCGAGTTGTCTTATCTTTGCCTTTACGGTGAGGTAGTATGGGTTGGTGTTCGGCTTGAATTGCCACTTTGTCCCGGCCACGTGGTGGTCGGTCAGCCGCATTGCGCGATGATGGTACGGGCTCTAGCGCCTTGTCATCGAACTAAGGTAGCAATTTGCGCTTCGGATAACTATTGGCTGGGCGCTCGAGGCCATGTTCCTCGGCTGCCAGGACATTAGTCCATCTATCGTTGAGCAGATCTTGGTCGGCTTGAAGCTACTGCTGCTTCTTTTTAGGCTCCTTGCTGTGGCTATTAGCCGGCGCTTGAAGCGCTCTTGCTCGAGAGGTTCCTCAGGCATGATAAAGTCCTCGTTGCCGAGGCTCACCTCATCCTCGGAGAGCGGAAGATAATTACTGTCCTCCGAGTCTTCGTTTATGACCTGTTCGTCAGGGCTAACTTGCCCATCTTCCCGTTCGTCCTGTTCTGAAGTTGGCTCAACGGGGTCTTCATTGTTTTCGGCATCGTCCAGAGTATTGTTTTCTCCTGTGCCAGTATTGCTATCTTTTCCACGGCGTGACTTGGAGCGGCGCCGCTGACGTCGGTGCTTTCACTCTATCTCAGGAGGTTTATCCTCGACTGGGTCTTCCTTGTCGTCGCCGCTATTCTCTTTGGGTGTATCCACCATGTGCACGTCATACGAGGAAGTAGCCGTCCAACGTCCGGTAAATGGCGGGTTTTGGGCCTCCTCTTCTCCGGCATTATCGTCCATACTGTCGATGTCTTCGGAGCCGTAATCGAGCATGTCGGTTAAGTCCTCGACAGTGGCTATGAAGTGGGAGGTGGGTGGGAAGCGAAATTCCCTATCGTTAACCCCTAGTTTGAATCGGATATAATTCGGCTGTGAGTCCCCTGCTAAGGAGAGGGTTTTTAATGAGTTCAGCACATCGCCTAGAGGTGAGTGCCGAAAAATGTCCGCGGCGCTGAATTCGACGACCAGTGCCTGATCGGGCTCGACGAGCGCGGACGCGCGTGGTTCGGAACCTGTGGCCGGAGACGAATCCGAGGTTCCGGTGACATAGGTCATGCTCAAGGTTGGGTCAGTGTGCGGCTCCAGCGTCGCAGAGTCTGTGGTTCCCGTGGCAGGGTTGAGCTTCCCGTCCTCGGATGGCGCAATCTGCTCCAGATCTAGGGCCGGAGCACTGACAACTACTATCCCTTGGGTATGGTCCGATGACAGATTTAGGTCATGCTCATCGCGGTGGCAGGAAGCGGCTGCCGTGGGCTCGAATCCGTCGAATATCAAGTCTTCGCTAGTATCGACAATGTAGTTCAAGCTTCCAAACCTTACTTGATGGCCAGGGGTGTAGCTGTCGATCTACTCTAGATGGCCAAGCGAGTTGGCCCGCAGTGCGAAGCCACCGAATACGAAGATATGGCCGGGGAGAAAAACTCCCCCTGGACAGCATTGTTGTAGATGATTGACGGGGCCATAGAACCTCTTGGAGACGACGCAGCGGAACTCTCAACGAAAGCACCAATATCGGTGTCAAAACCGGCGGATCTCGGGAGGGGGTCCCGAACTGTGCGTCTAAGGTCGATGGTAACAGGAGACAGGGGCACGATGTTTACCCAGGTTCGGGCCCTCTCTATGGAGGTAATACCCTACTTCCTGCTTGATTGATCTTGATGAATATGAGTATTACATGAGTTGATCTACCATGAGATCGTAATGGCTAAAACCCTAGAAGTCTAGCCTGTATGATTATGATTGTGATTGTTCCTATGGACTAAACCCTCTCCGGTTTATATAGACACCGGAGAGGACTAGGGTTGTACAAAGTCGGTTACAGAGAAAGGAATCTTCATATCCTGACGCCAAGCTTGCCTTCCACGCCAAGGAGAGTCCCATCCGGACACGGGTGAGAGTCTTCGGTCTTGTATCTTCACAGCCCATCAGTCCGGCCCATGTCAAATAGGCCGAACATCCGAGGACCCCTTAATCCAGGACTCCCTCAGTAGGCGCGCTCTGTGCCCTCTTGGCCAAATGGTGGGCGCCCCTAGTGTGTTCTCATTGCCAGATATTCTTAAATACTCTACACAAAAACATATCTCATTTTCAGGACGTTTGGAGAACTTTTATTTTTGGGGTATTTTAATAATTCAGAAAACAGATAGAAAATACTATTTTTGCTTTATTTAATCTAAATAACAGAAAGTAAAAGGAGGGTACAGAGAGTTGTGCTTTCTAACTTCATCCATCGTATGCTCATCAAAAGGAATTCACTAACAAGGTTGATCAAGTCTTGTTAACAAACTCTTTCCGAATCGCATGAAACTAGAGAATTTTCGAATAACACTAGGTTACCTCAACGGGGATATGCATGTCCCCAACAATAAGAATATCATATTTCTTCTTGACAGTAGAAGAGGAAATTCAAAACCTCCAATAATAATCGTTGAAGTTTTTCCAATGGAATTGATACTGTGGACTTGAGGTTGTTTCCTCGGAAAATGTACCGTATGCTTATTACCATTAACATGAAAAGTGACATTGCCTTTGTTGCAATCAATAACAGCCCCTGGAGTATTCAAAAAGGGTCTACCAAGGATAATCGACATACTATCGTCCTCGGGAATATCAAGAATAACAAAGTCCGTTAAAATAGTAACGTTTGCAACCACAACAGGCACATCCTCACAAATACCGACAGGTATAGCAATTGATTTATCGGCCATTTGCAAAGATATTTTAGTAGGTGTCAACTTATTCAAATCAAGTCTACGATATAAAGAGAGAGGCATAACACTAACACCGGCTCCAAGATCACATAAAGCAGTTTTAACATTGTTTCTTTTAATGGAGCATGTTATAGTTGGTACTCCTGGATCTCCTAGTTTCTTAGGTATTCCACCTTTAAAATTATAATTGGCAAGCATGGTGGAAATTTCAGCTTCCGGTATCTTTCTTTTATTTGTAACAATATCTTTCATATACTTAGCATAAGGATTCATTTTAAGCATATTAGTCAAACGCATACACAAAAAGATAGGCCTAATCATTTGAGCAAAGTGCTCAAAATCCTCATCATCCTTTTCCTTGGATGGTTTAGGAGGAAAAGGCATGGGTTTCTAAACCCATGGTTCTCTTTCTTTACCGTGCTTCCTAGCAATGAAGTCTCTCTTATCATAACATTGACTCTTTGATTGTGGGTTATCAAGATCAACAACAAGTTCAACCTCTACATCATTGTTATTGCTAGGTTGAGCATCAACGTGAACATCATCATTAACATTATCACTAGGTTGATGTTCATTACCAGATTGTGTTTCAGCATCAGAAATGGAAATATCATTGGGATTCTCGGGTGAGTCAACAACAGGTTCGTTAGAAGCATGTAAAGTCCTATCATTTTCTTTTTCTTCTTCTTAGAAGGGCGAGGTGTATCAACATTAGTTCTCTGAGAATCTTGCTCAACTCTCTTAGGGTGGCCCTCAGGATACAGAGGTTCCTGAGTCATTCTACCCCCTCTAGTCACAACTCTAACAACATTATCATTTTTATTATTATTTAATTCATTGAGAAAATCATCTTGAGCTTTAAGCACTTGTTCTACCTGAGTGGTGACCATAGAAGCATGTTTACTAATAAGTTTAAGGTCACCTTTAACTCTAGACATATAATCACTCAAGTGTTTAACCATATAAGCATTACGTTTCAATTGTCTACCAACATAAGCATTAAATTTTTCTTGTTTAACAATAAAATTATCAAACTCATCCAAGCATTGGCTAGCAGACTTATTACGAGGAATATCACCTTCATCAAATCTATAGAGAATTTACCTTTACTACGTGTGTCGGGTTATCAAGACCATGTATCTCTTCAATAGCTGGCGAATTCTTAACATCTTCAGCTTTCATACCCTTTTCTTTCATAGATTTCTTTGCCTCTTGCATATCTTCAGGACTGAGAAATAGAATACCCCTTTGCTTCGGAGTTGGCTTAGGAGTTGGTTCAGGAAGTGTCCAAGCATTATCATTACTCAATATATTATTCAATAGCAATTCAGCTTGCTCAACAGTTCTTTCCCTGAAAACAGAACCAGCATCAGTTAGTCCATTATAAAAGATATCAAGTATTTCATTTTTCTTGAGAGGATGATCAGGCAAAGCATTAAGTAATCGGAGAAGCCTCCCCCAATCTTCTGGGAGACTCTCTTCTTCAATTTGCACAAAATTATATATTTCCCTTAAGGCAACTTGTTTCTTATGAGCGGGGAAATATTTAGCAGAGAAGTAATAGATCATATCCTGGGGACTACGCACACAACCAGGAGCAAGAGAATTAAACCATGTTTTAGTATCACCCTTTAATGAGAACAGAAATAACTTACGAATATAGTAGTAACGCATTTTTTCCTCATGAGTGAATAGGGTGGCTATATCATTCAATTTAGTAAGATGTGCCACAACAGTTTCAGATTCATAACCCTAAAAAGGATCAGATTCAACCAAAGTAATTAACTCAGGATCGACAGAGAAATCATAATCCTTATCAGAGATACAGATAGGTGAAGAAGCAAAAGCTGGGTCATATTTCATTCTAGCATTCAAAGACTTCTCTTTCAGATTAGCTAACAGTTTCTTAAGATCATATCTATCTTTGCAAGCAAAAAGGTCTCTAGCAGTTTCTTCATCCATAACATAACCCTCAGGCACATCAGGTAATTCATATCTAGGGGGAGAATCTTCATCATCACTTTCATCAATATTATCTGTTTCAATAATTTCATTATCTCTAACCCTAGCTAGTTGTTCATCAAGAAATTCACCTAATGGCACAGTATTATCAAGCATAGAAGTAGTTTCATCATAAGCATCATGCATAACAGAAGTGGCATCATCAATAACATGCGACATATCAGAATCAATAGTAGGAGTAGGTGTCGCAAGTTTACTCAAAACAGAAGGTGAATCAAGTGCAGAGCTATATGGCAGTTCCTTACCTCCCCTCGTAGTTGACGGATAAATCTTGGCTCTTTCATCTTTCAAGTTCCTCATAGTGATCAACAGATATAAATCCTAAGTGACTCAAAGAATAGAGCTATGCCCCCCGGCATGTGGCGCCAGAAAATTGTCTTGATAACCCACAAGTATAGTTGATCGAGGGTAGAGTATTCAACCCAAATTTAATGATTCGACACAAGGGGAGCCAAAGAATATTCTCAAGTATTAGCAGTTGAGTCGTCAACTCAACCACACCTGAAAGACTTAATATCTGCAGCTAAGTATTTAGTAGCAAAGTAGTATGGAAGTAACGGTAACGGTGGCAAAAGTAACAGTAGTAGTTTTTGTAGCGATCGTAACAGTGGCAATGGAAAAGTAACTAAGCAAAGATCAATATGTGAAAAGCTCGTAGGCAATGGATCAATGATGGATAATAATGTCGGGTGCGATTCCTCATGCAATCGTTATAAAATAGGGTGACACAGAACTAGCTCCAGTTCATCAATGTAATGTAGGCATGTATTCCGAATATAGTCATACGTGCTTATGTAAAAGAACTTGCATGACATCTTTTGTCCTACCCTCCCGTGGCAGCGGGGTCCCATTGGAAACTAAGGGATATTAAGGCCTCCTTTTAATAGAGTACCGGACCAAAGTATTAACACTTAGTGAATACATGAACTCCTCAAACTACAATCATCACCGGGAGTGGTCCCGATTATTGTCACTTCGGGCTTGCCGGATCATAACACATAGTAGGTGACTATTCACTTGCAAGATAGGATCAAGAACTGACATATATTCATGAACACATAATAGGTTCAGATCTGAACTCATGGCACTCGGGCCCTAGTGACAAGCATTAAGCATAGCAAAGTCATGGCAACATCAATCTGAGAACATAATGGATACTTGGGATCAAACCATAACGAAACTAACTCGATTACATGATAAATCTCATCCAACCCATCACCTTCCAGCAAGCCTACAATGGAATTACTCACGCACGGCGGTGAGCATCATGAAATTGGTGATGGTGGAAGGTTGATGATGACGATGGCGACGGATTCCCCTCTCCGGAGCCCCGAACGGACTCCAGATCAGCCCTCCCGAGGAAGAATAGGGCTTGGCGGCGGCTCCGTATCATAAAACGTGATGAATCCTTCTCTCTGATTTTTTTCTCCCCGAACATGAATATACTGTTGCGGATCATAGAAGAAATTTTAAAAAAATTCTACGCATCACCAAGATCAATCTATGGAGTCATCTAGCAACGAGAGAGATGAGTGCATCTACATACCCTTGTAGATCGCGAGCGGAAGCGTTCAAGTGAACGGGGTTGATGGAGTCGTACTCGTCGTGATCCAAATCACCGATGACCGAGCGCCGAACGGACGGCACCTCCACGTTCAACACACATACGGTTGGGAGAGACATGTCCTCCTTCTTGATCCAGCAAGGGGGAAGGAGAGGTTGATGGAGATCTAGCAGCACGACGGCGTGGTGGTGGAAGTAGCGGGGATCTCGGCAGGGCTTCGCCAAGCTCAGCGAGAGGGAGAGGTGTTGCAAGGGAAGAGGGAGGCGCCAGGGGCTGTGGTGCGGCTGCCCTCCCCCCTTTATATAGGCCCCCTGGGGGGTGCCGGCCTTGGGAGATGCAATCTCCAGGGGGGCGGCGGCAAAGGGGGGTGGCTTGCCCCCCAAGCCAAGTGGGGCGTCCCCCACCCCCAGGGTTTCGAACCCTAGGCGCAGGGGGAGGCCCAAGGGGGGTGCACCAGCCCACCAGGGGCTGGTTCCCTCCCCACTTCAGCCCATGGGGCCCTCCGGGATAGGTGGCCCCACCCGGTGGACCCCCGGGACCCTTCCGGTGGTCCCGGTACAATATCGGTGACCCCCGAAACTTTCCTGGTGGCCAAAACTGGACTTCCTATATATAATTCTTCACCTCGGGACCATTCCGGAACTCCTCGTGACGTCCGGGATCTCATCCGAGACTCCGAACAACTTTCGGGTTACCGCATACTAATATCTCTACAACCCTAGCGTCACCGAACCTTAAGTGTGTAGACCCTACGGTTCGGGAGACATGCAGACATGACCAAGATGACTCTCCGGTCAATAACCAACAGCGGGATCTGGATACCCATGTTGGCTCCCACATGTTCCACGATGATCTCATCGGATGAACCACGATGTCGAGGATTCAATCAATCCCGTATACAATTCCCTTTGTCAATCGGTACGTTACTTGCCCGAGATTCGATCGTCGGTATCCCAATACCTTGTTCAATCTCGTTACCGGCAAGTCACTTTACTCGTACCGTGATGCATGATCCCGTGACCAAACACTTGGTCACATTGAGCTCATTATCATGATGCATTACCGAGTGGGCCCAGAGATACCTGTCCGTCATACGGAGTGACAAATCCCAGTCTCGATTCGTGCCAACCCAACAGACACTTTCGGAGATACCCGTAGTGCCCCTTTATAGCCACCCTGTTACGTTGTGACGTTTGGCACACCCAAAGCACTCCTATGGTGTCCGGGAGTTGCACAATCTCATGGTCTAAGGAAATGATACTTGACATTTGGAAAAGCTCTAGCAAACGAACTACACGATCTTGTGCTATGCTTAGGATTGGGTCTTGTCCATCACATCATTCTCCTAATGATGTGATCCCGTTATCAATGACATCCAATGTCCATAGTCAGGAAACCATGACTATCTGTTGATCAACGAGCTAGTCAACTAGAGGCTCACTAGGGACATGTTGTGGTCTATGTATTCACACATGTATTACGATTTCCGGATAACACAATTATAGCATGAACAATAGACAATTATCATGAACAAGGAAATATAATAATAACCATTTCATTATTGCCTCTAGGGCATATTTCCAACAGTCTCCCACTTGCACTAGAGTCAATAATCTAGTTACATTGTGATGAATCGAACACCCATAGAGTTCTGTTGTTGATCATGTTTTGCTCTAGGCAGAGGTTTATTCAACGGATCTGCTACATTCAGGTCCGTATGTACTTTACAAATATCTATGTCTCCATTTTGAACATTTTCACGAATGGAGTTGAAGCGACGCTTGATATGCCTGGTCTTCCTGTGAAACCTGTGCTCCTTGGCAAGGCAAATAGCTCCAGTGTTGTCACAGAAGAGAGTCATCGGGCCCGACGCATTGGGAATAACTCCTAGGTAGGTAATGAACTCCTTCACCCAGATTGCTTCTTGTGCTGCCTCTGAGGCCGCCATGTATTCCGCTTCACATGTAGATCCCGCCACAACGCTTTGCTTGCAACTGCACCAGCTTACTGCCCCACCATTCAAAATATACACGTATCCGGTTTGTGACTTAGAGTCATCCAGATATGTGTCGAAGCTAGCATCGACGTAACCCTTTACGACGAGCTCTTCGTCACCTCCATAAACGAGAAACATATCCTTAGTCCTCTTCAGGTACTTCAGGATATTCTTGACCGCTGTCCAGTGTTCCATGCCGGGATTACTTTGGTACCTTCCTACCAAACTTACGGCAAGGTTTACATCAGGTCTGTACACAGCATGGCATACATAATAGACCCTATGGCCGAGGCATAGGGGATGACACTCATCTTTTCTCTATGTTCTGCCGTGGTCGGGCATTGAGCCAAGCTCAATTGCACACCTTGCAATACAGGCAACAACCCCTTCTTGGACTGATCCATATTGAACTTCTTCAATATCTTGTCAAGGTACGTACTTTGTGAAAGACCAATGAGTCGTCTTGATCTATCTCTATAGATCTTGATGCCTAATATATAAGCAGCTTCTCCAAGGTCCTTCATTGAAAAACACTTATTCAAGTAGGCCTTTATACTTTCCAAGAATTCTATATCATTTCCCATCAATAGTATGTCATCCACATATAATATGAGAAATGCTATAGAGCTCCCACTCACTTTCTTGTAAACACAGGCTTCTCCATAAGTCTGTGTAAACCCAAACACTTTGATCATCTCATCAAATCGAATGTTCCAACTCTGAGATGCTTGCACCAGCCCATAGATGGAGCGCTGGAGCTTGCATACCTTGTTAGCATTCTTAGGATCGACAAAACCTTCCGGCTGCATCATATACAATTATTCCTTAAGAAAGCCGTTAAGGAATGCCGTTTTGACGTCCATTTGCCATATCTCATAATCATAGAATGCGGCAATTGCTAACATGATTCGGACGGACTTCAGCTTCGCTACGGGTGAGAAAGTCTCATCGTAGTCAACCCCTTGAACTTGTCGATAACCCTTAGCGACAAGTCGAGCCTTATAGATGGTCACATTACCATCCGCGTCTGTCTTCTTCTTAAAGATCCATTTATTTTCTATGGCTCGCCGATCATCGGGCAAGTCAGTCAAAGTCCATACTTCGTTTTCATGCATGGATTCTATCTCGGATTTCATGGCTTCTAGCCATTTGTCGGAATCTGGGCCCGCCATTGCTTCTTCATAGTTTGAAGGTTCACCGTTGTCTAACAACATGATTTCCAGGACAGGGTTGCCATACCACTCTGGTGTGGAACGTGTCCTCATGGACCTACGAAGTTCAGTGGTAACTTGATCCGAAGTACCTTGATCATCATCATTAGCTCCCTCTCTAGTTAGTGCACGCACCACAGGAACATCTTCCTGAGCTGCGCTACTTTCCGGTTCAAGACGTAGTACTTCATCAAGTTCCACTTTCCTCCCACTTACTTCTTTCGAGAGAAACTCTTTCTCCAGAAAGGACCCGTTCTTGGCAACAAATATCTTGCCTTCGGATCTGAGGTAGAAGGTATACCCAATGGTTTCCTTAGGGTATCCTATGAAGACACATTTTTCTAATTTGGGTTCGAGCTTTTCAGGTTGAAGTTTCTTGACATAAGCATCGCATCCCCAAACTTTTAGAAACGACAGCTTAGGTTTCTTCCCAAACCATAATTCATAGTCGTCTCAACGGATTTCGATGGAGCCCTATTTAAAGTGAATGCGGCAGTCTCTAAAGCATAGCCCCAAAATGAGAGCGGTAGATCGGTAAGAGACATCATAGATCGCACCATATCCAATAGAGTGCGATTACGACGTTCAGACACACCATTTCGCTGAGGTGTTCCAGGCGGCGTGAGTTGTGAAACTATTCCACATTTCCTTAAGTGTGTACCAAATTCGTGACTCAAATATTCCCCTCCACGATCTGATCGTAAGAATTTTATTTTCCTGTCACGTTGATTCTCAACCTCACTCTGAAATTCCTTGAACTTTTCAAAGGTCTCAGACTTGTGTTTCATTAGGTAGACATACCCATATCTACTCAAGTCATCAGTGAGAGTGAGAACATAACGATAGCCACCGTGAGCCTCAACACTCATTGCACCGCACACATCAGTATGTATGATTTCCAATAAGTTGGTTGCTCGCTCCATTGTTCCGGAGAACGGAGTCTTGGTCATCCTACCCATGAGGCATGGTTCGCACGTGTCAAATGATTCGTAATCAAGAGACTCCAAAAGTCCACATGCATGGAGCTTCTTCATGCGTTTGACACCAATGTGACCAAGACGGCAGTGCCACAAGTATGTGGGACTATCATTATCAACCTTACATCTTTTGGTATTCACACTATGAATATGTGTAACACTACGTTCGAGATTCATTAAGAATAAACCATTAACCAGTGGGGCATGACCATAAAACATATCTCTCATATAAATAGAACAACCATTATTCTCGGATTTAAATGAGTAGCCATCTCGAATTAAACGAGATCCTGATACAATGTTCATGCTCAAAGCTGGCACTAAATAACAATTATTGAGGTTTAAAACGAGTCCCGTAGGTAAATGTAGAGGTAGCGTGCCGACAGCGATCACATCGACCTTGGAACCATTCCCGACGCGCATCGTCACCTCATCCTTTGCCAGTCTCCGTTTATTCCGCAGCTCCTGCTTTGAGTTACAAATATGAGCAACCGCACCGGTATCAAATACCCAGGAGCTACTACGAGTGCTGGTAAGGTACACATCAATAACATGTATATCACATATACCTTTGGTGTTGCCGGCCTTCTTGTCTGCCAAGTATTTGGGGCAGGTCCGCTTCCAGTGACCACTTCCCTTGCAATAAAAGCACTCAGTCTCAGGCTTGGGTCCATTCTTTGGCTTCTTCCCGGCAACTGGCTTACCAGGCACGGCAACTCCCTTGCCGTCCTTCTTGAAGTTATTCTTACCCTTGCCTTTCTTGAACTTAGTGGTTTTATTCACCATCAACACTTGATGTTCCTTTTTGATCTCCACCTCCGCTGATTTCAACATTGAATATACCTCAGGAATGGTCTTTTCCATCCCCTGCATATTGAAGTGCATCACAAAGCTCTTGTAGCTCGGTGGAAGCGACTGAAGGATTCTGTCAATGACCGCGTCATCCGGGAGATTAACTCCCAGCTGAGTCAAGCGGTTGTGTAACCCAGGCATTTTGAGTATGTGCTCACTGACAGAACTATTTTCCTCCATCTTACAAGTGAAGAACTTGTCGGAGACTTCATATCTCTCGACCCGGGCATGAGCTTGGAAAACCATTTTCAGCTCTTCAAACATCTCATATGCTCCGTGTTGCTCAAAACGCTTTTGGAGCCCCGGTTCTAAGCTGTAAAGCATGCCGCACTGAACGAGGGAGTAATCATCAGCACGCTGCTGCCAACGTTCATAACGTCTTGGTTCTCTGGGATGGGTGCGTCACCTAGCGGTTCTTCTAGGACATAATCTTTCTTGGCAGCTATGAGGATGATCCTCAGGTTCCGGACCCAGTCCGTATAGTTGCTGCCATCATCTTTCAGCTTGGTTTTCTCTAGGAACGCGTTGAAGTTGAGGGCAACATTAGCGTGGGCCATTTGATCTACAAGACATATTGTAAAGATTTTAGACTAAGTTCATGATAATTAAGTTCATCTAATCACATTATTCAATGAACTCCCACTCAGATAGACATCCCTCTAGTCATCTAAGTGAAACATGATCCGAGTCAACTAGGCCGTGTCCGATCATCACGTGAGACGGACTAGTCAACATCGGTGAACATCTTCATGTTGATCGTATCTTCTATACGACTCATGCTCGACCTTTCGGTCTTTCGTGTTCCGAGGCCATGTCTGTACATGCTAGGCTCCTCAAGTCAACCTAAGTGTATTGCGTGTGTAAATCTGGCTTACACCCGTTGTATTCGAACGTTAGAATCTATCACACCCGATCATCACGTGGTGCTTCGAAACAACGAACCTTCGCAACCGTGCACAGTTAGGGGGAACACTTTCTTGAAATTATTGTGAGGGATCATCTTATTTAAGCTACCGTCGTTCTAAGCAAATAAGATGTAAAACATGATAAACATCACATGCAATCAAATAGTGACATGATATGGCCAGTATCATATTCCTCCTTTGATCTCCATCTTCGGAGCGCCATGATCATCTTCGTCACCGGCATGACACCATGATATCCATCATCATGATCTCCATCATCGTGTCTTCATGAAGTTGTCACGCCAACGATTAATTCTACTTCTATGGCTAACGTGTTTAGCAATAAAGTAAAGTAATTTACATGGCATTATTCAATGACACGCAGGTCATACAAAAAATAAAGACAACTCCTATGGCTCGTGCCGGTTGTCATACTCATCGACATGCAAGTCGTGATTCCTATTACAAGAACATGATCAATCTCATACATCACATATATTTCATTCATCACATCCTTTTGGCCATATCACATCACAAGGCATATGCTGCAAAAACAAGTTAGACGTCCTCTAATTGTTGTTGCAAGTTTTTACGTGGCTGCTATAGGTTTCTTAGCAAGAACGTTTCTTACCTACGCCAAAACCACAACGTGATATGCCAATTTCTATTTACCCTTCATAAGGACCCTTTTCATCGAATCCATTCCGACTAAAGTGGGAGAGACAGACACCCGCTAGCCACCATATGCAACTAGTGCATGTCAGTCGGTGGAACCTGTCTCACGTAAGCGTACGTGTAAGGTCGGTCTGGGCCACTTCATCCCACGATGCCGCCGAAACAAGATAAGACTAGTAGTGGCAAGAAAATTGACAACATCTACGCCCACAACAAGTTTGTGTTCTACTCGTGCATAGAAACTACGCATAGACCTAGCTCATGATGCCACTGTTGGGGATCGTAGCAGAAATTTTAAAAAAATTCTACGCATCACCAAGATCAATCTATGGAGTCATCTAGCACCGAGAGATATGAGTGCATCTACATACCCTTGTAGATCGCAAGCGGAAGCGTTCAAGTGAACGGGGTTGATGGAGTCGTACTCGTCATGATCCAAATCACCGATGACCGAGCGCCGAACGGACGGCACCTCCGCGTTCAACACACGTATGGTTGGGAGAGACGTGTCCTCCTTCTTGATCCAGCAAGGGGGAAGGAGAGGTTGATGGAGATCCAGCAGCACGACGGCGTGGTGGTGGAAGTAGCGGGGATCTCGGCAGGGCTTCGCCAAGCTCAGCGAGAGGGAGTGGTGTTGCAAGGGAAGAGGGAGGCGCTAGGGGCTGTGGTGCGGCTGCCCTCCCCCCTTTATATAGGCCCCCTGGGGGGCGCCGGCCCTGGGCGATGCAATCTCCAGTGGAGGCGCCGGCCAAGGGGGGTGGCTTGCCCCCCAAGCCAAGTGGGGCGCCCCCCACCCCCAGGGTTTCCAACCCTAGGTGCAGGGGGAGGCCCAAGGGGGCGCACCAGCCCACCAGGCGCTGGTTCCCTCCCCACTTCAGCCCATGGGGCCCTCCGGGATAGGTGGCCCCACCCGATGGACCCCCGGGACCCTTCCGGTGGTCCCGGTACAATATCGGTGACCCCCGAGACTTTCCCGGTGGCCGAAACTGGACTTCCTATATATAATTCTTCACCTCCGGACCATTCCGGAACTCCTCGTGACGTCCGGGATCTCATCCGGGACTCCGAAACACTTTCGGGTTACCGCATACTAATATCTCTACAACCCTAGCTTCACCGAACCTTAAGTGTGTAGACCGTACGGGTTCGGGAGACATGCAGACATGACCGAGACGACTCTCCGGTCAATAACCAACAGCGGGATCTGGATACCCATGTTGGCTCCCACATGTTCCACGATGATCTCATCGGATGAACCACGATGTCGAGGATTCAATCAATCCCGTATACAATTCCCTTTGTCAATCGGTACGTTACTTGCCCGAGATTCGATCGTCGGTATCCCAATACCTTGTTCAATCTCGTTACCGGCAAGTCACTTTACTCGTACCGTAATGCATGATCCCGTGACCAAACACTTGGTCACATTGAGCTCATTATGATGATGCATTACCGAGTGGGCCCAGAGATACCTCTCCGTCATACGGAGTGACAAATCCCAGTCTCGTTTCGTGCCAACCTAACAGACACTTTCGGAAATACCCATAGTGCACCTTTATAGCCACCCAGTTACGTTGTGACGTTTGGCACACCCAAAGCACTCCTATGGTGTCCGGGAGTTGCACAATCTCATGGTCTAAGGAAATGATACTTGACATTTGGAAAAGCTCTAGCAAACGAACTACACGATCTTGTGCTATGCTTAGGATTGGGTCTTGTCCATCACATCATTCTCCTAATGATGTGATCCCGTTATCAATGACATCCAATGTCCATAGTCAGGAAACCATGACTATCTGTTGATCAACGAGCTAGTCAACTAGAGGCTCACTAGGGACATGTTGTGGTCTATGTATTCACACATGTATTACGATTTCCGGATAACACAATTATAGCATGAACAATAGACAATTATCATGAACAAGGAAATATAATAATAACCATTTTATTATTGCCTCTAGGGCATATTTCCAACATATACGGAGTTGGGGTTGAGGTCGGTGGAGTCCCAGGGGGCCCACGAGGCAGGGGGGCGCGCCCTGCACGCTCATGGACAGGGTGTGGGGCCCCTGATGCTAATTATTTCGCCAGTGTTTTTTAATATTTCCAAAACGTGTCTCCGTGGATTTTCAAGTCATTCATAGAACTTTTATTCCTGCACAAAAATAACACCATGGCAATTCTGCTGAAAACAGCGTCAGTCCGGGTTAGTTCCATTCAAATCATTCAAGTTAGAGTCCAAAACAAGGGCAAAAGTGTTTGGAAAAGTAGATACGTTGGAGGCGTATCAACGGGTGCCGTGCACTCGGAGGGGGCATGCTTCCCGGACTCCTTGCCGAAGGTCCTACAATCTCTCTTCTTTCCTTTACTTTCCTTGGCGGGAGCTGCTGCTGCCGCAGCCTCTGCCGGGACAGCATCCTAGTACATCTTGTCCGTGCAGATAATTGCATCCTTCTCAACTGGCGGGTCTATTTTCCGTCATATGTTTTCCGATCTATAAAACCAAAAACCCAAAAATGCCTTGCTGCAATTTATTTATATTTACTTTATTGTGCATTTTACTTATCTTTTAAATCTATCTCTATTAGATCTTACTTTTGCAAGTGACCGTGAAGGGATTGACAACCCCTTTTTCGCGTTGTGTGCAAGTGTTTGTTAGTTTGTGCAGGTGCATATATTGGGGACTTGCTTGTGCCTCCGACTGGATTGATAGCTTGGTTCTTAACCAGGGAAATACTTATCTCTCCTTTGCTGCATCACCCTTTCCTCTTCAAAGGAAAATCAACGCAAGCTCAAGAAGTAGCATTCACCTCCACGTATCACCGTGGAGAACTCAAACCGATGCACCAAATGCAATGGCAAGGGCACACAGAGTGCCCAAGTCCCTCAACTCTCAAATCCCACCACAACCACTAATGTTATGCAAGAAAATTAGAGGAAGAACGAAGAAGAGAACACTAAGAACTCCAAGATCTAGATCCAAGGGGTTCCCATCACATAGAGGAGAAAGTGATTGGTGGCAATGTGGACTAGATCTCCTCTCTCTTTTCCCTCAAAAACTAGAAAGAATCCATGGAGGGATTGAGAGTTAGCAAGCTCGAAGAAGGTCAACAATGGAGGAAGAACACGAGCTCAAATGATTAGAATGCAATGGGGAAGAAGACCCCCTTTTATAGGCCCTCCTAAATCCAACTCTTATGCCCTCAGCCCGCACACAAGTGGTACTACCGCTTCAGGGAGCCGTACTACCGCTCAGGCGGAAGTACCCTGGAGTATAGTGCTTAGAAGAAGCATCCCGAGGTGGCAGTGTCACCGGAGCGGTACTACTGCTCGCCCTAGTGGTACTACCGTTGAGGTAACAGTAAACATGGGAGAAGCGGTACCACCACCCCTTACAGCCGCCCTACAACCACGGAGAGGAAAACGAGTGTAGAGGAGAGAAAATATGCGGAAGTAGCAGCGGTAGTCGGACGCGAAAGTATCGCGATGAGTGGTTCTACCGTTGGGCTGGCGCGGTACTACCGCCCGAAACAGTACTACTATGCCCAACTGCCTCCCTACTGCCGTCGAAGCGAAAGGGAGTCCAGGAGCCCAAAAACAAACGGAAGAGAGTGCGGTAGCTCATAGCGGAAGTACCGTACGAGCGGTACTACCGTGGAGCGGAGCGATACTATCGCTTGGAAGCTGAACACTGCCCAAGAGAAATAGATGGATCCGGGAAAACCAGAACTGCCATAACTTCTACAAATAAGCTCTGAATTGAGAAAACTCAAGCTTGTTGGATAGATGACGACAAGTACTATCCAAAAAGCGAGGAAAAGGTAGAGAGATGTGAAACCTCTATGAATGAAGAACCGGAAAAAAACCCCAACATCGAAAACATCATAGAAGATGCATGTGAACTCCGCTTTCGATGAACTCAAGCTCGTCATGAAGATGACCATAAGCTCCAAATCTCACAAGGAGAAGAAACAAACAAGAACAAAGAAAGATGATGCAAGGATGCAATGGTTAGAGCTCTCTACGAATGAAACGATCAAGCTACAAACTGATAGCCCCCCTTGATAGTACGACAAAACGATCCTATAACCCAGTCTCCCACTACCACCATGAGACCAGTAAAATAGAAAACCCATCAAGGGAAAACCTTCGCCTTGCACATAATCCACTTGAGCTAGATGATGATGATCTTGACTCTCTCAAGTTTGACCACCTTTCTTGATTGTGTTGGATCGATGAAGACTACATGATCGCTCCCCCATACTCCACTATGGGTGGGCCACTCTTCGACACATCTTCACAAGTCCATTGACACCATAATTGACGACAATCTTCAAGCACTTGATCTCTTCATGATGCAGCACTTGAACTTCCACACCACAATCTTGATGATGATCACCACTAGATGTCATCGTCCATGGGTTGTATAAGATTTTCCTCTTGACACAAGCCCATGGAAACATACCTAACCCCAGATAGAACTCTCATGTAGACAATGGGTTAGTACACAAATCGTAATGGACAATGCTTACCATACCATGGGATCACTTGATCCCTTTTGGTACATCTTCTACGCTTTGCGTATTGATCAACTAGAGTCACACAGTAACTTAGTCTTGATCAACCTTGTATCATGTCTTCTACATGACCAATCTTTGGATAGTTCCTTGAATAGCACTTTGGCCATCACATAAACTCCTTCAAACCACCACATGGACTTCAAGAAACGCATATGGACAAATCCTTCAAATATAGTTCAAGGCAACCATTAGTCCATAGAGATTGTCATCAATTACCAAAACAAAACATGGGGGCACCGCACGTTCTTTCAAATATGCAACATGGTGTCAACTTACTCAACAAATGATTTTGCCAACCGTGACCATTGAATCGACATCCAACGTCTATTGTGTTTCTTTAGTCTCTTCTTCCTTCAGCTGCCAAAACCAAACCAGCACCGACGGGACCGCCTGCTCCCACCTCCCACGGCTGGCTGCGCTTCCGTGCATGCATCACCGCCCCATCGCACCCTAAAACTCTGGCCAGGCCATCCTTGTACCCCCCACGCCTTCGGTTATTCTCTGGCGACAGCAGCCCCACCATGCACCCGAACCAATCAATTGTCATACTTCCCCTCCGCTCGTGACTACAATGTCGCATCTTCCCCGGATCCTATTCATTCCCGTCCGAGGCCTCGCCGCCGTCCTCCGTCTTGGTGCCCTCACCGCACGGCCATCGTGTGTCATTGTCAACAAATGAGAGGAATCGGATTGTATATGGAGAGGATGACAGAAGGGACCCAGCAGGTCCATTCCGTACGCAAGCAAGTGCCTTCTTATTACAAGCAAAAAAAGGTTTCCGCCTGACATGTGGGTCACATGCCATTGTCAACGTAGTCAGTAAACAAGAAAATTGCACAAGGAGCGGCTGACACCAGGGACCCAGCAGCTCGCATAGTTATTTTATTGTTTTTGAGATGAGGCGGAGCAGAGTATCAACTAGGCTATGCGGTGGCTGTGGCCGGTCTAGCCGAGGCTTTTATTTTAGGTTTACCACATGACCACCCAGCTATTTTTTCTTTGTGAAAATGGTTAGCCCAACTATATTTTTTTCAAGAATACCCAACTGAGGCCTAATTTCTTTTCTCTGCCCTGCTGGGATGCAAACTAGAAAATGGGCTATAAGTAATAATAAATAGGTTGTAAATTAAAAATTAGCAAAATGATAATTAGTTAAAATTTCATTTTCTTCGGTTTTGAGATTTTAAATTTCATTTTTTTGTGGTGAAAGTTTCATTAGATTTTAAATAGATATATATTTATTTTTGAAATTAGTTTGAATCTGACTCAAAATTGCGGGATTGAAAATAGTTCAAACCCCTCCGAAATTTGCAAAATTTCGTTGAAATTTTTAACCCTGGCCCGAATATGGGCTGTAATGCTAACAAAAAGAATATGGGCTGCAATAAACTCCTTAATAATTAGAAAATGGGCTATAAATAATAAAAAATAATTGCAAATGGGTTGTATGCTGTCTACCACTGATTTGGAGGCTGACTTGTGGGCCTACTAAGTTGACATGTACGCAAAGTTTTGTCAACTTATAGTCAACACACAATTCTAGCCGCAGTGGCCGTTGGATGTACATCCAATGACCATCGTGCTTCTTTAATCTCTTATCTTCTTGCTCCATACGCCCATACTAGCGCCCCGGGACCGCCTGCTCCCACCTCTCATGGCTGCTTGTGTTGCCGCGCAGGCCTCACCGCCCCACCCTACTCCCATCGCTGGCCAGGCCATCCCTCTACTCACCCTCACCTCCTGTTATTCTCCAGCAACGGCAGCCTCACACCATAGCCGAACCAGTAAACCCTTGTACTCCCCTCCACGTGGGAAACCACTACCGAGTCTTCCCCAGCTCTGCGTCCTTCCTTTCCTAGGCCTTGCCATCATCGACCGCCTTGGCACAACATCGTCAACTTGGTCAATGAACGACACCCATCAGAAGAGGACTGCACGTGGAGAAGCTGATAGTTGGGACCCGCGAATTCCATGGTCGCACGCAGGGAAGTGCCTCCTTATTACGTGTTGATATCCCACAAGTATAAGGGTTTGTTTGTAGCCTTTGTCGATAAATAAGAGTGTCGAACCCAACGAGCAGGTAAAGGTAGAACAAATATTCCCTCAAGTTCTATCGACCACTGATACAACTTTACGCACCCTTAATGTCCGCTTTACCTAGAACAAGAATAAAACTAGAAGTACTTTGCGAGAATAAAACTGTGAATAAATTGCAAGATAGTAAAAGTAGATAGCTTTTGTCACACAAGAAAGTCATTTGTCCCTAGGTGATCGATAACTAGACCGGTGATCATTATTGCAATTTTATATGAGGGAGAGGCATGGGCTAACATACTTTCTCTACTTGGATCATATGCACTTATGATTGGAACCCTAGCAAGCATCCACAACTACAAAAGATAATTAAGGTAAAACCCAACCATAGCATTAAGTATCAAGTCCTCTTACTCCCATACGCAATAACCCACTTACTCGGGTCTGTGTATTCTGTCACTCACGCCACCCACCATAATCGAATCATGAACGTATTACAACACCCTATAGCGGGGATCCCTCATGTCTGCGCGACACGGAGGGCACCATAGGACAGTACCAAAATAAAACATACAACTCACACCAGTCATGATCATCTATAAACCCATAGGACAAAACGGATCTACTCAAACATCATAAGATAGCTATAGATCATTGGGAAATAATATATAGTGTTAATCACCATGTTTAAGTAGAGATTACAGCGGGTGGAAGAGAGGTTACACTGCTGCATAGAGGGGGAGAGAGTTGGTGTTGACGGCGACGAGGTTGTTGGAGTAGATCATCATCATGATGATTGCCCCGGCGGCGCTCCGA
The DNA here is from genome assembly GCF_018294505.1 of Triticum aestivum. NCBI lineage: Eukaryota > Viridiplantae > Streptophyta > Magnoliopsida > Poales > Poaceae > Triticum > Triticum aestivum. Next base: position 504,270,495 of record NC_057814.1, read on the forward strand.
CGCCACCGGGAGAGAGAGGGGGAGAGAGCCCCCCTCCTCCTTCTTCTTCTTCCTTGGCCTCCCCCAAGATTGAAGGCGAGTTCCCCTCTGGTCCATGGCCTCCATGGCGGTGGAGGGGCATGAGCCCCTCTGAGAATGGATCTCCCTCTCTGTTCTCTTCTGTTTCGCGCTTTCGTTTTCTGGCCAAAAACCATTTCTTATATTCCCGGAGATATGTAACTCCGATTTCGTTGAGATTTTAACAGGATTTTTTTCCATATATAAGATTCCTTGCACCCGAAGTAGAGTTCCAACCGACTTACGAGGAGGCCACGATACACCACCACGCGCGTGGGCCCTTGGCCACGCCCTGGTGTCTCATGGTGTCTGTGGGCCTCTGTTTGCGTTGATTCCACCTTCCAAAAATCAGAAATATTCCAAAATAATTCTCCATAAATTTTTATCGCGTTTGGACTTCGTTGGATATGGATATTCTGTGAAACAAAAAACATACAACAAACAGGAACTCGCACTGGGCACTGGATCAATAGGTTAGTCCAATAAATCATATAAATTGTTGCCAAAAGTATGTAAAAGTTGTATAATATTGGCATGGAACAATAAAAAATTATTGATACGACGGACACGTATCAGCATCCCCAAGCTTAATTCCTGCTCGTCCTCGAGTAGGCAAATGACAAAAAAAGATAATTTTTGATGTGGAATGCTATCTAGCATAATCTTGATCATATATCTAATCATGGCATGAATATTAAGACATGAATGATTCAAAGCAATAGTCTATAATTTGACATAAAGACATCAGTACTCAGGCATCCCCATAAATGATCGTGTCTTTCAAAATATCAAGGCTAAAGAAAGCTATCCCTACAAAATCATATAGTCTTGCCATGCTCTGTCTTCTTAACACAAAGTATATTTATCATGCAACACCCCGATGACAAGTGATGTCTACTAAGCAACCTTCTTCTTGTAGACGTTGTTGGGCCTCCAAGTGCAGAGATTTGTAGGACAGTAGCAATTTTCCCTCAAGTGGATGACCTAAGGTTTAACAATCCGTGGGAGGCATAGGATGAAGATGGTCTATCTCAAACAACCTTGCCACCAAATAACAAAGAGTCTCTTGTGTCCCCAACACACCCAAGACAATGGTAAATTGTATAGGTGCACTAGTTCGGCGAAGAGAAGATTCAACACCCTCCAAAATAGTGGGATCATTGCCTAGAGTTGACACTCTTCCAAACCCACTTTCATCAATATAATCATCATAAATAGGAGGCATGCTATCATCATAATAAATTTGCTCATCAAAACTTGGGGGACAAAAAATATCATCTTCATCAAACATAGCATCCCCAAGTTTATGGCTTTGCATATCATTAGCATCATGGATATTCAAGGAATTCATACTAACACCATTGCAATCATGCTCATCATTCAAATATTTAGTGCCAAACATTTTATTGACTTCTTCCTCTAACACTTGAGCACAATTTTCCTTTCCATCATTTTCACATATGACATTAAAAAGATGAAGCATATGAGGCATCCTCAATTCCATTTTTTGTAGTTTTCTTTTATAAACTAAACTAGTGATAAAACAAGAAACTAAAAGATTCGATTGCAAGATCTAAATTTATACCTTCAAGCACTAACCTCCTCGGCAACAGCGCCAGAAAAGAGCTTAGTTGACGGGGTGTGAGTGCCGCTTACCTAGCCTCCTCGGCAACGACGCCAGAAAAGAACTTGATGTCTACTATGCAACCTTCTTCTTGTAGACGTTGTTGGGCCTCCAAGTGCAGAGGTTTGGAGGACATTAGCAATTTTCCCTCAAGTGGATGACTTAAGGTTTATCAATCCGTGGGAGGCGTAGGATGAAGATGGTCCCTATCAAACAACCCTGCAACCAAATAACAAAGAGTCTCTTGTGTCCCCAACACACCCAATACAATGGTGAATTGTATAGGTGCACTAGTTCGGCGAAGAGATGGTGATACAAGTGCAATATGGATGGTAGATATAGGTTTCTGTAATCTGAAAATATAAAAACAGCAAGGTAATGAGTAGTAAAAGTGAGCGAAAATGGTATTGCAATGCTTAGAAACAAGGCCTAGGGCTCATACTTTCACTAGTGCAAGTTCTCTCAACAATGATAACATAATTAGATCATATAAGAATCCCACGTCCAACAAAGAGTCACTCCAAAGTCACTAATAGCGGAGAAAAAACAAAGAGATTATTGTAGGGTACGAAACCACCTCAAAGTTATTCTTTCTGATCGATCTATTGGGCTGTTCCTATAAGTGTCACAAACAGTCGTAGAGTTCGTACTAAAATAACACCTTAAGACACACATCAACCAATGTCACCACAACTATCCGCGGTTTTGATTATACGATATGCATCACACAATCTCAGATTCATCTATTCAAACCAACACCAAGAACTTCAAAGAGTGCCCCAAAGTTTCTATCGGAGAGTCAAGACGAGAACGTGTGCCAACCCCTATGCATAAGTACACAAGGTCACAGAACCCGCAAGTTGATCACCAAAACATACATCAAGTGGATTACGTGAATATCCCATTGTCACCACAGATAAGCACATGCAAGACATACATCAGGTGTTCTCAAATCCTTAAGGACTCAATCCGATAAGATAACTTCAAAGGGAAAACTCAATCCATTATAAGAAGGTAGAGGGGGGAGAAACATCATAAGATCCAACTATAATAGCAAAGCTCGCGGTACATCAAGATCGTGCCTAATCAAGAATAAGAGAGAGAGAGAGAGATCAATCACATAGCTACTGGTACATACCCTCAGCCCCAAGGGTGAACTACTCCCTCCTCGTCATGGAGACCGCCAAGATCATGAAGATGGCCACCGGTGATGATTTCCCCCTTCGGCAGGGTGCCGGAACAGGGTCCCGATTGGTTTTTGCTGGCTATAGAGGCTTGCGGCGGCGGAACTCCCGATCTAGGTTTCTTTTCGGGGGTCTCTGTATTTATAGGAATTTTTGGTGTCGGTTTCACGTCAGGGGGGGTCCACGAGTCAACGACAATGACGGAGGACGTGCCCGGGGGATAGGGCGCGTCCTCCAACCTTGTGGTTGGCTCGGGACTCTTTTGGCCCAACTCTTTTGCTTCGAGGGCTTCTTCTGGTCCATAAAAAATCACCGTTAATTTTCAGCTCGTTTGGACTCTGTTTGATATTCCTTTTCTGCGAAACTCAAAAACAAGGAAACAACAAAAACTGCACTGGGCTCTTGGTTAATAGGTTAGTCCCATAAATCATATAAAATAGCATATAAATGCATATAAAACATCCAATAGATAATATAATAGCATGGAACAATCAAAAATTATAGATACATTGGAGACGCATCAAGCATCCCCAAGCTTAATTCCTGCTCGTCCTCGAGTAGGTAAATGATAAAAACAGAATTTTTGATGTGGAATGATACCTAACATATTTATCCGTGTAATCTTCTTTATTGTGGAATGAATATTCAAATCCATAAGATTCAAAACAAAAGTTTAATATTGACATAAAAACAATAATACTTCAAGCATACTAACAAAGCAATCATGTCTTCTCAAAATAACATGGCCAAAGAAAGTTATCCCTACAAAATCATATAGTCTGGCTATGCTCCATCTTCATCACACAAATTATTTTATCATGCACAACCCTGATGACAAGCCATGCATTGTTTCATACTTTTGATGTTCTCAAACTTTTTCAACTTTCACGCAATACATGAGCGTGAGGCATGGACATAGGACTATAGGTGGAATAGAATATGGTGGTTGTGGAGCAGACAAAAAGAAGGAGATAGTCTCACATCAACTAGGCATATTGACAGGCTATGGAGATGTCCATCAATAGATATCAATGTGAGCGAGTAGGGATTGCCATGCAACAGATGCACTAGAGCTATAAGTTTATGAAAGATCAAAAAGAAACTAAGTGGGTGTGCATCCAACTTGCTTGCTCATGAAGACCTAGGGCAATTTGAGGAAGCCCATCATTGGAATATACAAGACAAGTTCTATAATGAAAAATTCCCACTAGTATATGGAAGTGACAACATAGGAGACTCTCTATCATGAAGATCATGGTGCTACTTTGAAGCACAAGTGTGGTAAAAGGATAGTAACATTGCCCCTTCTCTCTTTTTCTCTCATTTTTTATTTTTTTTGCTTTTTTATTTTTTTGGGACTTCTCTTTTTTTATTTGGCCTTCTCTTTTTTTCCTCACATGGGACAATGCTCTCTAATAATGAAGATCATCACACTTTTATTTACTTACAACTCAAAAATTACAACTCGATACATAGAACAAAATATGACTCTATATGAATGCCCCCCGCGGTGTACTGGGATGTGCAATGAATCAAGAGTGACATGTATGAAAGAATCATGAACAGTGGCTTTGCCACAAATACAATGTCAACTACATGATCATGCAAGGCAATATGACAATGATGAAGCGTGTCATAATAAACGGAACGGTGGAAACTTACATGGCAATATATCTCGGAATGGCTATCGAAATGCCATAATAGGTAGGTATGGTGGCTGTTTTGAGGAAGGTATATGCTGGGTTTACAGTACCGGCGAAAGTTGCGCGGCACAAGAGAGGCTAGCATTGGTGGAAGGGTGAGAGTGCGCATAATCCATGGACTCATCATTAGTAATAAAGAACTCACATACTTACTGCAAAAATCTATTAGTCATCAAAACAAAGTACTACGCGCATGCTCCTAGGGGGATAGATTGGTAGGAAAAGACCATCGCTCAACCCCGGCCGCCACTCATAAGGAAGATAATCAAAAAATATCTCATGTTCCAACTTCGTTACATAACGGTTCACCATATGTGCAGGCTACGGGACTCACAAACCTCAACACATGTATTTCTCAAATTCAGAACTACTCACTAGCAGGACTCTAATATCACCATCTTCATATCTCAAAACAATCATAAGGAATCAAACTTCTCATAGTATTCAATGCACTTTATATGAAAGTTTTTATTATATCCCTCTTGGATGCCCATCATATTGGGACTAAATTCATAACCAAAGCAAATTACCATGCTGTGTAGAGATACTCTCAAAGTAATATAAGTGAAGCACGAGAGTTCAACAATTTCTTCAAAATAAAACTTCCGTCGTGCTCTAAGAAGATATAAATGAAGCACTAGAGAAAATGACAAACTACTCCAAAAGATATAAGTGAAGATCAATGAGTAGTCGAATAATTGTGTAACTATGTGAAGACTCTCTAACATTTAAGAATTTCAGATATTGGGATTTTATTCAAACAGCAAGAAAATCCTAATAAAATAAAATGACGCTCCAAGCAAAACACATATCATGTTGTGAATAAAAATATAGCCTCAAGTAAAGTTACCGATGAACGAAGACGAAAGAGGGGATGCCATCCGGGGCATCCCCAAGCTTAGATGCTTGGTTGTCCTTGAATATTACCTTGGGGTGCCTTGGGCATCCCCAAGCTTAGGCTCTTGCCACTCCTTATTCCATAATCCATCAAAACTTTACCCAAAACTTGAAAACTTCACAACACAAAACTTAACAGAAAACTCGTAAGCTCCATTAGTAAAATAAAGCAAATCACCACTTAGGTACTATCAAGACAAGATTCATAATTTTTCTCACATGATGCCTACTGTACCCTATCATTTCTATAATTTTTATTAAGCAATATAAGCCATTGAAACTAGAAAACAAGAAAACTATGCATCAAAAATAGAATCTATCAAAAACAGAACAGTCTGTAAAGATGTGAATTGAAATCATACTTCTATAACTCCAAAAATTCTGAAAAATTAGGATAGCATAGGAAATTTGTATATCAATATACTGTAAAAAAATTCAGAATTTTTCGACGCTCCCGTAATTTTTAACAATTCTGTGACTGGGTGCAAAAGTTTCTGTTTTTGGACAGAATTGAATCAACTATCATCCACACTATCCCAAAGGCTTTACTTGGCACTTTATTGAAACAAAAGCTATAAAACATGATTAATACAATATCTTAATCATGTGAAAATGCACAAACAGTAGGGGTAAATATTGGGTTGCCTCCCAACAAGTGCTTTTCTTTAATGCCTTATTAGCTAGGCATGATGATTTCAATGATGCTCGCATAAAAGTAAAGAATTGAAATATAAAGAGAGCATCATGAACCATATGTGGAAAGTACATTTAAGTCTAACCCACTTCCTATGCATAGGGATTTTGTGAGCAAACAACTTATGGGAACAAGAATCAACTAGCATAGGAAGGCAAAACAAGCATAACTTCAAGATTCAACACATAGAGAGGAAATTTGATATTATTTGCAACTCCTACAACCATATATTCCTCCCTCATAATAATTTTCAGTAGCATCATGAATGAATTCAACAATATAACAATCACATAAATCATTATTCTCAAGATGCACCAGCATAGGAATTTTACTACTCTCCACATAAGCAAAATTCTTCTCATTCAGAATAGTGGGAGCAAACTCAACAAAATAACTATATTGTGAGGCATAATCCAATTGAAAATTGAAATCATGTTGACAAGTTTCATGGTGATCATTATTCTTTATAGCATACATGTCATAACAATAATCATCATAGATAGCAACATTGTTCTCATAATCAATTGGAACCTCTTCCTAAATAGTGGAATCATCATTGAAAAAAGTCATGACCTCTCCAAATCCACTTTTACCAATATTGTGAAAAGATTCAACACCCTCCAAAATAGTGTGATCATTACCTAGAGTTGAAACTCCTCCAAACCCACTTTCATCAATATAATCATCATAAATAGGAGGCATGCTATCATCATAATAAATTTGCTCATCAAAACTTGGGGGACAAAAAATATCATCTTCATCAAACATAGCATCCCCAAGCTTGTGGCTTTGCATATCATTAGCATCACGGATATTCAAGGAATTCATACTAACACCATTGCAATCATGCTCATCATTCAAATATTTAGAGCCAACCATTTTATTGACTTCATCCTCTAACACTTGTGCACAATTTTCCTTTCCATCATTTTCACGAAAGACATTAAAAAGATGAACCATATGAGGTATCCTCAATTCCATATTTTGTAGTTTTCTTTTATAAACTAAACTAGTGACAAAACAGGAAACTAAAAGATTCGATTGCAAGATCTAAAGATATAACTTCAAGCACTAACCTCCCCGACAACGGCGCCAGAAAAGAGCTTAGTTGACGGGGTGTGAGTGTCGCTTACCTAGCCTCCCCGGCAACGGCGCCAGAATAGAATTGATGTCTACTACACAACCTTCTTCTTGTAGACATTGTTGGGCCTCCAAGTGCAGAGCTTTCTAGGACAGTAGCAATTTTCCCTCAAGTGGATGACATAAGGTTTATCAATCCGTGGGAGGCGTAGGATGAAGATGGTCTCTCTCAAACAACCCTGCAGCCAAATAACAAAGAGTCTCTTGTGTCCCCAACACACCCAATACAATAGTGAATTTTATAGCTGCACTAGTTCGGCGAAGAGATGGTGATACAGGTGCAATATGGATGGTAGATATAGGTTTTTGTAATGCGAAAATATAAAAACAGCAAGGTAACGAGTAGTAAAAGTGAGCGAAAGCGGTATTGCAATGCTTAGAAACAAGGCCTAGCGCTCATACATTCACTAGTGCAAGTCCTCTCAACAATGATAACATAATTAGATCATATAACAATCCCTCAACGTGCAACAAACAGTCACTGCAAAGTCACTAATAGCGGAGAACAACCGAAGAGTTTATTGTAGGGTACGAAACCACCTCAAAGTTATTCTTTCTGATCGATCTATTGGGCTATTCCTATAAGTGTCACAAACAGCCCTAGAGTTCATACTAAAATAACACCTTAAGACACACATCAACCAATGTCACCACAAGTGTCCGCGGGTTTGATTATACGATATGCATCACACAATCTCGGATTCATCTATTCAAACCAACACAAAGAACTTCAAAGAGTGCCCCAAAGTTTCTACCGGAGAGTCAAGACGAAAACGTGTGCCAACCCCTATGCATAAGTGCACAAGGTCATAGAACCCGCAAGTTGGTAAGCAAAACATACATCAAGTGGATCACGTGAATATCCCATTGTCACCACAGATAAGCACATGCAAGACATACATCATGTGTTCTCAAATCCTTAAAGACTCAATCCGATAAGATAACTTCAAAGGGAAAACTCAATCCATGAAGGTAGAAGGGGAGAAACATCATAAGATCCAACTATAATAGCAAAGCTCGCGGTGCATCAAGATCGTGCCAAATCAATAACAAGAGAGAGAGAGAGAGAGAGAGAGAGAGATGAAACACATAGCTACTGGTACATACCCTCAGCCTCGAGGGTGAACTACTCCCTCCTCATCATGGAGACCACCGGGATGATGAAGATGGCCACCGATGATGATTTGCCCCTCCGGCAGGGTGCCGGAACAGGGTCCCGATTGGTTTTTGGTGGCTATAGAGGCTTGCGGCGACGGAAGTCCCGATCTATGTTTCTTTTCGGGGGTTTCTGTATTTATAGGAATATTTGGTGTCGGTTTCACGCCAGGGGGGTCCACGGGTCAACGACAAGAACGGAGGACGCACCTGGGGGTTAGGGCGCGCCCTCCAACCTTGTGGTTTGCTCGGGACTCTTGTGGCCCAACTCTTTTGCTTCGGGGGCTTCTTCTGGTCCATAAAAATCACGGTAAATTTGTAGCTCATTTGGACTCCGTTTGACATTCCTTTTCTGTGAAACTCAAAAACAAGGAAAAAACATAAACTGGCACTGGGCTCTAGGTTAATAGGTTAGTCCCAAAATCATATAAAATATAATATAAATGCATATAAAACATCCAAGATAGATAATATAAGGGCTTTTTACATCTGTGCCCCTGGTTCCTTAGCCATACTCATTCATCCCCACATTCTTAACTTTTGCTCACTTTTCCCCACTCCCTTGCCCGAAACCCTCAGAACTTTTCACAAACAGTGGATGTCGTCGGGTCAGTGCTTTGACCGTTAACTTTGACGAGTGGGGCCGCGCTGCCTATGTCGCACGTTGGACCTGATGAGTGGGGTCGCGTCAGACGGTGCCGCTATTTGGCCGTTGGGCCCTTGTTAGACTGTGGGCCGTGCGCAGGCCGCAACGCCAGAAGCCTGTTATGCATGCACGACATGTCTAGCTAGCCTGCTATGCATGCACGTAGCTAGCCTACCTGCATGCACCGCTGCCCGCCGCCACGATGCGTTGACCGGCCTCTTTTTCACAAGAGCCGCCCCGGACGCAGGGACGGTTGCTGCCGCTGGTTCGTCTCATCTCCCACGCGTGTCTCCTCGATGTAGATCATTGTTTCACACTTTTTGATCCACCTGCATCTATTCAATGTGGCAATTAAAACCTATTGGCAATTAAGTGGCATATCGATCGATCGACACGGCTCGTTTGAACATAAGCGCGGCCGGTGCCACTCCCCTTCCCTTCCCCTTTCCGTATTTAAACCACCACCCCTCCACCTATTCTCCACACATCCATTTGCGCCGCCCCCTTCTCTTCTTCACCCAAACCGAGAGCACTCTCAAAGATGGCGAGGATGCAGTACAACGGCCCCACCTTCCAGCTCCCACCAACCGTGTCGGAGAGAAGGTATCCGGCCGTCGTCGTCGTGGAGAGGATGCTCCGCGTGTGGGCGTTCTCATGCTGGAGGGTTACAAGGGGGTTTGCCCTATGGTTCCTCGGTGCAGGCTTCGCCCACCTCCCGGCGGGCTCGCCGGTGATGTTCCAACTGGAGAAAGTGCGTCCAAACTCCAGGACTGCGCCGATAGGGCTCACCGTCACCTTCACCAACATATTTGATGCGTGCTACCTCCTTGGCAAGGTGTTTTGGTGTGGATGCGAGTTCATCGCATTCACAACCCGCAACATCTTCACAAACTTCGACTGCATCTTCCCCACCCGCGACGGTATGCATAGCCTCCCCTGCTACATCGGCGAGGACGGCATGGAAAGGAGGAGCAGTGAAGAGGAGACGCAGTCAGGATGGTGGTGAAGGCCCGGTCTTGTGAGGTTGTCATGCCCTAGAGTGTTAGGGCTTTTTATCTTTTATATATTTCTATCTTAATTATGTCGTTGGTTTTACCGTGAACTTGTTATCTCTGTCATGTTATCCCCTAAGAACTATGTTACGCTTGCTACCCTTATTTGATATGTCGTTGGTTATATGTGTTTTGCTTTCTATTTCTATCTTATTTAACGTGAGATACCTCTAGATGGATATGGTGCCGTACGCGAGGCCTTACGCTAAATCAATCGATGAAAGGGTATCGCTCAATGAAAACCAGCAAGTTTTTGGGTTAGCCTTGTAAAAAGGGTTACCCTTGTAAAAATGGTTGGAGGGTAGCCCATTCGTCTTGTTATATTCATGGTGTGTAGTTGTGTAGGTCAAGTTTAACTGGGCCATTTAGTGTAGGGTCAAGTTTTTGCACGCGCGGATAATGGACTAGTTGAAGTGTCATAAAGGAAACTAAAGCTAGAAAAATGAGCCATGTTGATGTTCAAAAGAAGAAGAAGAAAAGCTATTTTTTTGAATTGTTTGTGGACCTAATCCGTATAATGTATGAACAAAAACAAGCTAATTTTTGAATGGTTTGTGGCCTATGCTATGGTTTAGGGCACCCTCTGTTTTATGTAAGAAGTATGCTATGGTTGCTACTTTCTATGTTATGGTTGTATGCTTGCTACGTGAGATATCAGTAGATGGATATGGTGCCGTAGCCGAGCCCTATACATGCTCTCTAGATGGATATGGTGGCTAATGGTACCACCGTAATTTATTTTAGACGTGGTTTTAGATGCATATCATGATCTACATAATTAAGTCTGACATGCTGGGGAGCACTCCGGCGAAGCCCTTAGAGAGATGAGCGAAGAAGGCCATGTACGCCACGGCATTCGGCGTAAGATCCAGAAGATGGAAGCCGTAGGTGTGCATGACGTCATTGAAGAAGTCAGAAAAAGGGGGGCAGAGCCCACAAGAGAAGTAGTCGACGAATAAGGGGTACCGTTTTGGGCCGGCCTTGGCGAAATCGGCGGGGACGATGCGCGTGGCAGGGTGCCCCGTCGTCGCCCTCCCCCACAGGGGCCTGAAGTAGTCCCTGAGGTGGACCAGATTGACCATCGAAGGGAAGTAGGCGTGCTGCGTCCGAATCGCCGCCGACTCGCTCTCCGGCACCTCCTTCTCCCCGGCGTCCTTGGCCACTCCCTTGCTCTTGCTGGTTTTGGGTGCCATGGCGGCTGAGAAAGAGATAAGGGATCGAGAGCAATTGGGGTGCGGCGGCGGCGAGCAGAGGTGAGAGCTTCAAATTTTTTGCCTGGGGAAGAAGAAGGGAATGGTGGTTCCGAGATTGGAAAAGGCGCAGAGGGTAAATGAGTAGCGCACCTGTGGTTTTCCATTTTTATGGGGAAGGTGCAGGCCGCCTCTTTACCATTTACCACGATGTGACACGTGCGTGCAGCAACCGCGCCATGCATGACCACCACGTCGCGCATTCAACGCGGGTCGTGGGGAAGCGCAACTGGCGAGGGAGTTACTATGGTAAAACTCAGCCCCGCGTACCCGCGCACCATTCTGGGCCTAGCCCAACAACGCGTCGCGCTTATGTGTGGCCCAGGCCCGGGGGCTCCTGTCGGTGTACAAAAGTTGGGGCCCTCTTTGTACCCCTTTACTTGTGCACGGGCAGTTAGAGCCGCACCTGTGGACACACTTAGAGGGGCAGAGGAAGGAAGTAAAAGTACAAGACCCCAGAGCAACGCTCCAACCAGGGACGCAAAGGATGAGGCAACAAGATGGGCTTCCCCCAGCAAGGCCATTGCCGAGGCGAACTACGTAGCCCGGACAAGTGTTGGGGAACGTAGCAGAAATTCAAAATTTTCTATGCATCACCAAGATCAATCTATGGAGTTTACTAGCAACGAGAGGGAAGGAGTGCATCTACATACCCTTGTAGATCGTGAGCGGAAGCGTTGAAGAGAACGGGGTTGATGGAGTCGTACTCGTCGTGATCCAAATCACCGATGATCCTAGCGCCGAACGGACGGCACCTCCGCATTCAACACACGTACGGAGCAGCGACGTCTCCTCCTTCTTGATCCAGCAAGGGGGGAGGAGAGGTTGATGGAGATCCAGCAGCACGATGGCGTGGTGGTGGAAGTAGCGGGGATCCGGGTCGGGCTTCGCCAAGCACTAACGGGAGGGAGAGGTGTCACGGGAGGGAGAGCGAGGCGCCAGGGGCTTAGGTATTTCTTCCCTCCCTCCCGCCCACCATATATAGGGCCAAGGGAGAGGGGGGGCGCAGCCTTGGCCCTTCCTCCAAGGAAGGGTGCGGCCAGGGAGGAGTCCTTCCTCCCCAAGGCACCTCGGAGGTGCCTTCCCCCTTTAGGACTCTCCCTTTTTCTTATCTCTTGGCGCATGGGCCTCTTGGGGCTAGTGCCCTTGGCCCATATAGGCCAAGGCGCACCCCCTGAAGCCCATGTGCCCCCCCGGGGCTGGTGGACCCCCTTGGTGGACCCCCGGACCCCTTTCGGCACTCCCGGTACAATACCGATAAAGTGCGAAACTTTTCCGGCGACCAAAATAAGACTTCCCATATATAAATCTTTACCTCCGGGCCATTCCGGAAATCGTCGTGACATCCAGGATCTCATCCGGGACTCCGAACAACTTTCGGGTTACCGCATACTAATTTCTCTATAAACCTAGCGTCACCGAACCTTAAGTGTGTAGACCCTACGGGTTCGGGAGACAGGCAGACATGACCGAGACGACTCTCCGGTCAATAACCAACAGCGGGATCTGGATACCCATGTTGGCTCCCACATGCTCCTCGATGATCTCATCGGATGAACCACGATGTCGAGGATTCAATCAATCCCGTATACAATTCCCTTTATCAATCGGTATGTTACTTGCCCGAGATTCGATCGTCGGTATCCCGATACCTTGTTCAATCTCGTTACCGGCAAGTCTCTTTACTCGTTCCGTAACACATCATCCCGTGATCAACTCATTGGTCACATTGTGCACATTATGATGATGTCCTACCGAGTGGGCCCAGAGATACCTCTCCGTTTACACGGAGTGACAAATCCCAGTCTCGATTCGTGCCAACCCAACAGACACTTTCGGAGATACCTGTAGTGCACCTTTATAGCCACCCAGTTACGTTGTGACGTTTGGTACACCCTGAAGTATTCCTACGGTATCCGGGAGTTGCACAATCTCATGGTCTAAGGAAATGATACTTGACATTAGAAAAGCTCTTAGCAAACGAACTACACGATCTTGTGCTAGGCTTAGGATTGGGTCTTGTCCATCACATCATTCTCCTAATGATGTGATCCCGTTATCAACGACATCCAATGTCCATGGTTAGGAAATCGTAACCATCTATTGATCAACGAGCTAGTCAACTAGAGGCTTACTAGGGACATGGTGTTGTCTATGTATCCACACATGTATCTGAGTTTCCTATCAATACAATTTTAGCATGGATAATAAACGATTATCGTGAACAAGGAAATATATTAATAACCTATTTATTATTGCCTCTAGGGCATATTTCCAACAGTCTCCCACTTGCACTAGAGTCAATAATCTAGTTCACATCACCATGTGATTAACACTCACAGGTCACATCACCATGCGACCAACACCCACGAGTTTACTAGAGTCAACAATCTAGTTCACATCTCTATGTGATTAACACTCAATGAGTTCTGGTTTGATCATGTTATGCTAGTGAGAGAGGTTATTAGTCAACGGGTCTGAACCTTTCAGATCCGTGCGTGCTTTACGAATATATATGTCATCTTGTGGATGCTACCACGCGCTACTTGGAGCCATTTCAAATAACTGCTCTACTATACGAATCCGGTTTACTACTCAGAGTCATCCGGATTAGTGTCAAAGTTCGCATCGACGTAACCCTTTACGACGAACTCCTTTTCACCTCCATAATCAAGAAAATTTCTTAGTTCACTAGATACTAAGGATAAGTTCGACCGCTGTCATGTGATCCATTCCCGGATCACTATTGTACCCCTTGACCAACTCATGGCAAGGCACAGTTCATGTGCGGTACACAGCCTAGCATACTATAGAGCCTACGTCTAAAGCATAGGGGACGACCTTCGTCCTTTCTCTCTCTTCTGCTGTGGTCAGGTCTTGAGTCTTACTCAATACTCACACCTTGTAACACAGCCAAGAACTCCTTCTTTGCTGACCTATTTTGAACTCTTTCAAAATCATGTCAAGGTGTGCGTTCTTTGAAAGTATCATCGGGCGTCTTGATCTATCTCTATGGATCTTGATGCCCAATATGTAAGAAGCTTTATCCAGGTCTTCCTTTGAAAAACTCCTTTCAAACAACCCTTTATGCTTTCCAGAAATTTTACATCATTTCGGATCAACAATATGTCATTCACATATACTTATCAGAAATGTTGTAGCGCTCCCACTCACTTTATTGTAAATACAAGTTTCTAACAAACTTTGTATAAACCCAAAATCTTTGATCATCTCATCAAAGCATACATTCCAACTCCGAGATGCTTACTCCAGTCCTTAGAAGGATCGCTGGAGCTAGCATACCTTTTAGCATCCTTAGGATCAACAAAACCTTTCTGATTGTATCACATACAACCTTTCCTTACGAAAACTGGTAAGGAAACTTGTTTTGACATCCATCTGCCAGATTTCATAAATGCAGCTAATGCTAACATGATTCCGACGGACTTAAGCATCGCTACGGATGAGAAAATCTCATCATAGTCAACTCCTTGAACTTGTGAAAATACTCTTTGCCACAAGTCGAGCTTCATAGACGGTAACATTACCGTCCACGTCCGTCTTCTTCTTAAAGATCCATTTATCTCAGATTTCATGGCTTCTAACCATTTGTCGGAATATGGGCCCACCATCGCTTCACCATAGCTCATAGGTTCAGTATTGTCCAACAACATGATATCTCAGACAGGATCACATACCACTCTGAAATAGAACGCATCCTCGTCGTCCTACGAGGTTTGGTAGTGACTTGATCCGAAGTTTCATGATCACTATCATAAGCTTCCACTTCAATTGGTGTAGGTGCCACAGGAACAACTTCCTGTGCCCTGCTACACACTAGTTGAAGTGGCGGTTCAATAACCTTATCAAGTCTCCACCATCCTCCCACTCAATTCTTTCGAGAGAAACTCTTCCTCGAGAAAGGACCTGTTTCTAGAAGCAATTACTTTTGCTTCCAGATCTAAAATAGGAGGTCTACCCAACTGTTTTGGGTACTCTATGAAGATGTATTTATCCGCTTTGGGTTCGAGCTTATCAGCCTGAAACTTTTTCACATAAGCATCGCAGCCCCAAACTTTTAAGAAACGACAACTTAGGTTTCTCTAAACGGTGTCGTCTTCAATGGAATTGTGTGGTGCCCCTTTTAAAGTGAATGCGGTTTTCTCTAATGCCTAACCCATAAACGATAGTGGTAATTCGATAAGAGACATCATGGTATGCACCATATCCAATAGGGTGCAGCTATGATGTCCGGACACACCATCACACTATGGTGTTCCAGGCGGTATTAATTGTGAAACACTTTCCACAATGTCTTAATTGTGTGCCAAACTCGTAACTCAGATACTCATCTCTATGATCATATCACAGACATTTTATCCGCTTGTCACGACGATCTTCAACTTCACTCTGAAATTACTTGAACCTTTCAATAATTCAGACTTGTGTTTCATCAAATAAATACACTCAGCATCTACTCAAATCATCTGTGAAGTAAGAACATAACGATATCCACTGCATGCCTCAGCACTCATTGGACTGCACACATCAAAATGTATTACTTCCAACAAGTTGCTCTCTTGTTCCATCTTACTGAAAACGAGGCCTTTCAGTCATCTTGCCCATGTGGTATGATTTGCATGTCTCAAGTGATTCAAAATCAAGTGAGTCCAAACGATCCATTTGCATGGAGTTTCTTCATGCATATATACCAATAGACATGGTTCGCATGTCTCAATCTTTTCAAAAACGAGTGAGTCCAAAGATCCATCTACATGGAGCTTCTTCATGCGTTGTATACCAATATGACTCAAGTGGCAGTGCCACAAGTATGTGGTACTATCATTACTATCTTATATCTTTTGGCATGAACATGTGTATCACTACGATCGAGATTCATTTTAGGTGCAAGACCATTGAAGGTATTATGCAAATAAACAGAGTAACCATTATTCTCCTTAAATGAATAACCGTATTGCGATAAGCATAATCCAATCATGCTCAACGCAAACACCAAATCTCGATGGTAGAGGGAGCATGCGATGCTTGATCACATCAACCTTGGAAACACTTCCAACACATATCGTCATCTCACCTTTAGCCAGTCTCCGTTTATTCCGCAGCTTTTATTTCGAGTTACTAACACTTAGCAACCGAACTGGTATCTAATACCCTGGTGCTACTAGGAGTACTAGTAAAGTACACATTCATATAACGTATATCCAATATACTTCTGTCGACCTTGCCTGCCTTCTCATCTACCAAGTATCTAGGGTAGTACTGCTTCAGTGACCGTTCGTCTCATCACAGAAGCACTTAGTCTCGGGTTTGGGTTAAACCTTGGGATTCTTCACTAGAGCAGCAAATGACTTGCTGTTTCATGAAGTATCCCTTTTGCCCTTGCCCTTCTTAAACTAGTGGTTTTTACTAACCATCAACAATTGATGCTCCTTCTTGATTTCTACTCTCGCGGTGTCAAACATCGCGAATAGCTCAAGGATCATCATAACTATCCCTGATATTTATAGTTCATCACGAAGCTCTAATAGCTTGGTGGCAGTGACTATGGAGAACCATCACTATCTCATCTGGAAGATTAACTCCCACTCGATTCAAGCGATTGTGGCACTCAGACAATCTGAGCACATGCTCAATGATTGAGCTTTTCTCCCTTAGTTTGCAGGCTTAAGAAACTTGTCAGAGGTCTCATACCTCTTGACGTGGGCACTAGTCTGAAATCCCAATTTCAGTCTTCGGAACTTCTCATATGTTCTGCGACGTTTCAAAAACGTCTCTTGTGCCACAATTCTAAACCGTTAGCATTACGCACTGAACTATCACGTAGTCATCAAAACGTGTATGTCAGATGTTTCGTAACATCTACAGACGACGCTGAGGTTCAGCACACTGAGTGATGCATTAAGGACATAAGCCTTCTGTGCAGCAATGAGGACAATCCTCAGTTTACGGACCCAGTCCGCATAATTGCTACTACCAACTTTCAACTAAATTTTCTCTAGGAACATATCTTAAACAGTGGAACTAAAGCGCAAGCTATGACATAATTTGCAAAGACTTTTTGACTATGTTCATGATAATTAAGTTCATCTGATTAATGAACTCCCACTCAGATAGACATCCCTCTAATCATCTAAGTGATACATGATCTGAGTCAAACTAGGCCGTGTCCGATCATCACGTGAGACGGACTAGTCATCATCGGTGAACATCTCCATGTTGATCGTATCTGCTATACGACTCATGTTCGACCTTTCGGTCTCTTGTGTTCCGAGGCCATGTCTATACATACTAGGCTCGTCAAGTCAACCTAAGTGTTTCCAATGTGTTCCGAGGCCATGTATGTACATGCTAGGCTCGTCAACACCCGTTGTATTCGAACGTTAGAATCGGTCACACCCGATCATCACGTGGTGCTTCGAAACAACGAACCTTCGCAACGGTGCACAGTTAGGGGGAACACGTCTCTTGAAATTTTAGTGAGGGATCATCTTATTTATGCTACCGCCGTTCTAAGAAAATAAGATGCATAACATGATAAACATCACATGCAATCAAATAGTGACATGATATGGCCAATATCATTTTGCTCCTTTGATCTCCATCTTCGGGGCACCATGATCATCTTTGTCACCGGCATGACACCATGATCTCCATCATCATGATCTCCATCATTGTGTCTTCATGAAGTTGTCACGCCAACGATTACTTCTACTTCTATGGCTAACGCGCTTAGCAATAAAGTAAAGTAATTTACATGGCGTTATTCAATGACACGCAGGTCATACAATAAATTAAGACAACTCCTATGGCTCCTGCCGGTTGTCTCATACTCATCGACATGCAAGTCGTGATTCCTATTACAAGAATATGATCAATCTCATACATCACATATATCATTCATCACATCTTCTGGCCATATCACATCACATAGCACGTGCTACAAAAACAAGTTAGACGTCCTCTAATTGTTGTTGCAAGTTTTTACATGGCTTGTATAGGTTTCTAGCAAGAACGTTTCTTACCTACGTAAAACCACAACGTGATATGCCAATTTATATTTACCCTTCATAAGGACCCTTTTCATCGAATCCGTTCCGACTAAAGTGGGAGAGACAGACACCCGCTAGCCACCTTATGCAACTAGTGCATGTCAGTCGGTGGAACCTGTCGCACGTAAGCGTACGTGTAAGGTCGGTCCGGGCCGCTTCATCCCACAATGCCGCCGAAACAAGATAAGACTAGTAGTGGCAAGAAGAATTGACAACATCGACGCCCACAACTACTTTGTGTTCTACTCGTGCATAGAAACTACGCATAGACCTAGCTCATGATGCCACTGTTGGGGAACGTAGCAGAAATTCAAAATTTTCTACGCATCACCAAGATCAATCTATGGAGTTTACTAGCAACGAGAGGGAAGGAGTGTATCTACATACCCTTGTAGATCGCGAGCAGAAGCGTTCAAGAGAACGGGGTTGATGGAGTCGTACTCGTCGTGATCCAAATCACCGATGATCCTAGCGCCGAACGGACGGCACCTCCGCGTTCAACACACGTACGGAGCAGCGACGTCTCCTCCTTCTTGATCCAGCAAGGGGGGGAGGAGAGGTTGATGGAGATCCAGCAGCACGACGGCGTGGTGGTGGAAGTAGCGGGGATCCCGGTAGGGCTTCGCCAAGCACTAACGGGAGGGAGAGGTGTCACGGGAGGGAGAGGGAGGCGCCAGGGGCTTAGGTATTGCTGCCCTCCCTCCCCCCCACTATATATAGGGCCAAGGGAGAGGGGGGCGCAGCCTTGGCCCTTCCTCCAAGGAAGGGTGCGGCCAGGGGGGAGTCCTTCCTCCCCAAGGCACCTCGGAGGTGCCTTCCCCCTTTAGGACTCTCCCTTTTTCTTATCTCTTGGCGCATGGGCCTCTTGGGCTGGTGCCCTTGGCCCATATAGGCCAAGGCGCACCCCCTACAGCCCATGTGCCCCCCCGGGGCTGGTGGACCCCCTTGGTGGACCCCCGGACCCCTTTCGGCACTCCCGGTACAATACCGATAAAGTGCGAAACTTTTCCGGCGACCAAAATAAGACTTCCCATATATAAATCTTTACCTCCGGACCATTCCGGAACTCCTCGTGACGTCCGGGATCTCATCCGGGACTCCGAACAACTTTCGGGTTACCGCATACTAATATCTCTATAACCCTAGCATCACCGAACCTTAAGTGTGTAGACCCTACGGGTTCGGGAGACAGGCAGACATGACCGAGACGACTCTCCGGTCAATAACCAACAGCGGGATCTGGATACCCATGTTGGCTCACACATGCTCCTCGATGATCTCATCGGATAAACCACGATGTCGAGGATTCAATCAATCCCGTATACAATTCCCTTTATCAATCGGTATGTTACTTGCCCGAGATTCGATCATCGGTATCCGGATACCTTGTTCAATCTCGTTACCGGCAAGTCTCTTTACTCGTTCCGTAACACATCATCCCATGATCAACTCCTTGGTCACATTGTGCACATTATGATGATGTCCTACCGAGTGGGCCCAGAGATACCTCTCCGTTTACACGGAGTGACAAATCCCAGTCTCGATTCGTGCCAACCCAACAGACACTTTCGGAGATACCTGTAGTGCACCTTTATAGCCACCCAGTTACGTTGTGACGTTTGGTACACCCTGAAGTATTCCTACGGTATCCGGGAGTTGCACAATCGCATGGTCTAAGGAAATGATACTTGACATTAGAAAAGCTCTTAGCAAACGAACTACACGATCTTGTGCTAGGCTTAGGATTGGGTCTTGTCCATCACATCATTCTCCTAATGATGTGATCCCGTTATCAACGACATCCAATGTCCATGGTTAGGAAACTGTAACCATCTATTGATCAACGAGCTAGTCAACTAGAGGCTTACTAGGGACATGGTGTTGTCTATGTATCCACACATGTATCTGAGTTTCCTATCAATACAATTTTAGCATGGATAATAAACGATTATCGTGAACAAGGAAATATATTAATAACCTATTTATTATTGCCTCTAGGACATATTTCCAACAACAAGGCCAGTGCCGGGGCGACCTATGTAGCCTCGGAAAGAGCCTTGCCGGGGCAACTTACCCAACACCAGCGAGGCCACCACCCTTGAGCTTGAGAGTTTCGACACCATCGACAACATTGGAACCAAGGCTCTGGAGGGGCATGCATAGTCACATGCAAATCTTTGTGAAGACAAAGTGCCTGCGAGGCCTAGATAAGAACCAGAAGACAAGACAACAGTGGGGCTCCTTGCCGAGGATGCCCACGAGGCCCCGGCAAGGCTCCTGGCGAAGATACCCACGAGGCCCTGGCAAGACTCTTGCCGAGGGCGCCCACAACGCCCCGGCAAGACTCTTGCCGGGAATATCAGCAAGACTGCGGCAAGACCTTGCCGCCCCGTCGCTGCCCCAGCTTAGCGGCCGACCCACCAACTAAGCAAGTACCCACGTGGCAGTACATGGCTCCTAAGCCAACTAGTCAAGCACCTACGTGGTGGCATGTAGATCTTCTTGAAGACCCTGCCACCACACCAGCTCAGCAGCCTGCCAGCTTACATGGCGCCGCATGCCTCGTTGGCCTAGACGCGTGTCGGAGCAAGGCGAAGGGGCGACGGGCGGGAAGGGCCTCGTTGCCGTCCCCGATAAAACAAGAGGGCACCTAAGTAGCGCATTTAATGCATTTTGTCATGTGATGTCAGGCGATAAGCTTGAACACTGTACATACTTACCACCTCCTGTGTGCCACTGTGGCGACCCCTTTTACCTATAAAAGGAGGCTCGAGGCGTATTGAGGAAGGATTCGGACCTTTTGGACTACGCATGCACCATAGCTAGTTCAAGAGCTCAAGAACGCTCAAATACACACCAAAGCAGGACTGGGGTATTACGCATCTTCGCGGCCCGAACCTGGGTAAAATCTCCTCGTGCTAACTACTAGACCCTCTCTTTGCACAACCTCGTGCCCGCCAACCGCAGAAGGGAGCCTCGTGATCCCATAGGTGTCGTTTCCCCCGGCATTCCTCCCTCCTCCCTCCTACCACCCCTGCCCTCTCCTCCCTCCCTCATCTCTCCTCCCTCCTCCCCCTCCGTCCTCTCACCCCCTGCTCCCTCCTCCCTCCCTCATCTCTCCTCACTTTGTTCTTGCATTATGTAGTTTTTTAATACAATATAATGTAGATTATTTGCATTGAATAGAATGTAGATTATTTCAATGTAGGTCTTTTGAATAGAGTATTTTTTAGTAAATGTAGTTCATTTGGATAGATAAGAAAATTAGTAAATGTAGGTCTTTTTAAATGAATATTTTCAATGTATGTGTTTGAATAGAGTAGATTTTTTTTAGTAAATGTAGGTGTTTGAATAGAGTAGATTTTTTTAGTAAGTGTGACTGAGCGCGAAGTTTGTATGTTCATGTGTATAGCTTATATTTAGTTGATATGTAACACTTTGATTGTGGATTATAGGTTTTTTGAATAGTATCGATAGGTAGAATTTTGTTGTAGAAGGTAGATATAAATAGTTTTTTTTATACTTTGTTTTTGCAGAAATCAAGGAGCCTTCATCGTCCCCATCACCGACCCCCTCCGACCTTGAGGTGATAGCAGCCAAATCCCATGTTGATGATGATGTAGATGTTTGATAGATGTAGTAGAGTAGTAGATGAGTAGTTGTGATAATTTCAAGGGAATATAAAATTTTCAATGTAGGTCTTTCAAATATGATGGAGATTTAGACATGTCATATGTAGTGTTGTGTACTACTAGTGCTTGCCCAAGTGGCCTATGTTTGCAGGGAACACCTCAGAGTGGCCTATGTTTTGCCAGAGTGTTGATTAATTTCCATTCTGGAAAATTTCAGGCGCTCGATATATGTCCTTTTTAGCAAAGGTCGTGCTGGATTTTTCCGGGAATTTTAGCATGGCTTGTGCTAGAATGTAGGAAATAGCGAGTGCTTTGGATTTTCCGGAAAGAGCATTGAACGACATTTTGGGTTGACTTTAAGTCTGTTGGGACTTCATACATGACAGTCAAAAAACAGTGAGGGAGTGTCCACCATATATGGGAGACGAAGAATGCCGTCTGTTATCGTGGGGGTCGCTCTTCCTCTTATTTCTCATGATAGACCTTTTGGTAATGCACGGGAAGGAAGAGAAGAGCGACCATCACCGATGGTCGAATATATCAGAGATGAAGAATCCCGACTATTGTTGTGGGGGTCGCTTCTCCTTCGTCCCGTGTTCTACACAATTTGGTGTAATGCACTCGGTGACAATGGGAGGAGCGACCGTCACCGGCGGTCGAATATATCAGAGAGCGAGTGCCACCATATACACAACATGAGATGAGAGTTTTCAAGGAAGACTCGATAGACCAAAAGTCAACCCGTGATGAATATTCAGAAGTTTAATCTTTCAATTATGAACACAACAGATGTCTGATCACGATGGGATCCCGGAGTGCCATTACTGCTACGATGACCGGGGTTTGTGCGACAGGTTTCCTCACCTGAAAAATGATAGGTTTTTCACCGTGATGCTGGACGAGACCTTTGATGTTTGTATGGTACGCAATGACAAGCATTTCATCGCAATTAATATCATAACTTGTTCTTCTTTTGTTCAACGTGTATTTTGTTGATCTTTTTTCAATTCGATTAGTACATCCCGTGCCATGCAAGACCATATGTATTGCAGAAGCTCGGTTTCAAAGACTTTGAGAATATGGAGACGAGGAGGGCTTACTTAAAAACTAAATATGGTTATGCGTTTCGAGTTAAGCTGTACAATGTGGTCAATCATTCCCATTTCGGTTTCTCGAATTGGGAAGCTCTCCGCAAGGCATGTGGATTTGACGAGGGTATGCAAATAACATTTGATATTTGTCCCAAAGATGATGATGATGATAATATCAACATCTGGGTGGACGATGTGGATATGCCTCTAGTTTTGCCTAAATGTGAGTTTGTCAAACTAATTTGTTAAGTTGAGTAATTTATATTGTTAATTTAAAAATATTTGGTGTTCACCGGTACTAAACATCTTTATTTATAATTTTTAGCTTATTTCTTATCTTCCAAAAATACTCGGAAGGCTGTAGACAGGACATACTATAGCTATGACTCCAAGCTTAATTGTGAGGAGAAAGGTTATCTTGTCTCATTCGTAGATGATGTTGAGGCCTTTAAAACCAATCACTCTATCCTCCCAAATTTTACTGGATACGTGCCACTAGTCCATAAATTGCATGATGCTAACTTCATTGCCAAAAACCTGGTAAGATTTTGTTAATGATGGTAACTTTATTGCATACATTCTCTTAAGTAAACTACATTGCTAACTATATATATGTTACTATTACGTTTTTTAACAGAGTCTCCCAAAGGAGGTTGTGCCTTACATGCTATTTAACGAAGGTTATATGCATACGGTTAGCTTACGGCCAACTCCTTCAAAGGCTTACCATACTGCATACTCAATTTTCTGATGGAGGGCTCAAAATCAAAGAATGGAGCAAAGTGATGAATGCACTAATTGGAGACAATATGAATGTTTGCAAGCCACAAGTTGTAGATAGGTTTATCTCCATTCTCCATTATGGAGATGGACCGGTTTATCTCTTTTATGGTATTTTACCTTGGAAAGAGGAGTAGGTCCTAGGTATTAAGAATAATTAGTTACTGTTGATTTATGACTATGATGATGATAAGAAGTTGTTATTATGTGCTACAATGTGTTAGAGTTGATGAGGAGGAGGAGGAGCAGGAGTGGTGGTTATGACTAGTGACCAAGTTGTTATATGATGTCTCATGGACGAAAATGATGATCATGAGTTGTTATATGACAATGATGTATTATGATGATAAGTTGTTAATGATATGATGATGATGACTTATTGTATCATGGGGTGAAAGAACCGCGGATTAGTTTCAAGTGGATGGATCCTAAGTGACCAAGTCGTGGATTAGCACACGCTAATCCATGACATGGTCAATTAGGATCCATCCATGGTTCTTTCACCCAGTGATGTAATAACTCATTATGATGTAAAATCAATCTCTAAATTGCAACTGTATGAAAACTTGTATAATGGTGTATGAATATGACATAAAATAAAAAAGAAATAGAATACGTAATAATAGTAGTAGCGCGGGTAGAGGGGCGTGCTGCTAGTAACTACCAGTAGTGCTTTTTGCAAGAAGTGCTACTTCTATGTAGGTATATCAGTAGTGCGGGTGAACCAACGCTACTGGCACCCTTGAGCTGTAGTGCCGTAGCAGTAGCGCGGTCCCCTGTGCTACTGCTAGCCCAAAAATCAGTGCTATTGCTAGGATTTTCCCTAGTAGTGTCCGTTTGGTATTGATTTTCTTCAAAGTAAAAAAACAAGCAAAAAACAACAACTAGCACTGGGCACTATGTCAATAGGTTAGTCCCAAAAAATGATATAAAGTTGCTTTAAAATGATTGTAAAACATCCAAGAATGATAATATAACAGCATTGAACAATAAAAACTTATAGATATGTTGGAGACGTATCAGCATCCCCAAGCTTAATTCTTGCTCGTCTCGAGTAGGTAAATGATAAAAACATAATTTTCGATGTAGAATGCTGACTGACATGTTCATCACATATTATTTTCTTTTATAGCATGGACATTTGGACTTTTATATGGTTCAAAGCAATAGTCTAGTTTTGACATGAAGATTTCAATACTCAAGCATATCAATAAGCAACAATGTCTTGCAAAATATCATCACTAAAGCAGGTTATCCCTAGCCCATCATGCTAAATCATTGATCCATTCATGAAACACACTCGCATATTAGTTGCATCCAATGCTCAACTATGATCATAGTGCTCCCTAGTTGGTGCTTTATAAGAGATAATGGAGACTCAAATAAAAATAAAAATTGCACAAAGTAAATAGATAGGCCCTTCACAGAGGGAAGTAGGGATTTGTACAGGTGCCAGAGCTCAAAGCTTAAATTGAGAGATAAATTTTTCTGAGAGGCATACTTTTCCCGTCAACGAAAACGACCGAGTAATTCCCAGCACTTTCCATGCTAGATATATCATAGGAGGTTCCCAAACAGAAAATAAAGTGTATTCCTTTTTCCACCATTCTTTCAGAATCCATGGCTACCTATATCCATGGGTGTCTTCCATACCAACACTTTCCAAGGAATTTATTACTTGACAACATAAAGTAAATTTCTTTTTCATTTCGGGACTGGGCATCCCTATTACCGCCGTACTCTCGTGCAAGACAAGTGAATAAACACTCATCTTGAGAATAACACATCTCGCATGGAAAATATTGCCCACCCCCGGCCGCTTCATGAGCGGTATGAGCACGCAAAAAGGAAATTGATGTTGAAAAGAAAAGAGATGGAACATACAAATCTGCTTAGAACAGCACGGAAATACCGCATATAGGTAGGTATGGTGGACCCATATGGCAAAACTGGGTTTAAAGATTTTGGATGTACAGGTAGTATTTCTACTTAGTACAAGTGGAGGCTAGAAAATAGATTGAGAAGCAACCAACCAAGAAACGAAAAATCGCATAAGTGAGCATTAAGCATAACTAACACCGAATAATGCACCACAAGTAGGATGTAATTTCATTGCATACACTACAAAAAAAATACACTTCGGTGATGATACATGTTTGTCACAGTAGGTCACGTTTTCTGTCATGCATGTACATCCATGACGATTTTATGATAGAATCAAGATAGTCATACCTGTGATGTCGTAGAAGTGTTCCATGACAATACCAAAATTATCATCACGAAAGTGACCAGTTCCATGGCGATTAATGGTGTGTCATGGAAGTGCTTTCGTCAAGGCTAACCGACACGTAGCATCCATCGTAACGGGTCACCGTTAAGCTATCGGGTTTCGATTTGGATCTGATAACCCGTTAACCCCCTGGAGCAATGGGGATTTTCCACGTGTAAAACTCCGATTTGCCTTAGTATCCACGTGTCAGCTCCATGTTCGGACAGGTGTCATCAAGCGAGTGGACGGGATGAGCCTATGGTACGCTGACATGTGGCTCAGCCCAACAGTGGCCCATTTAGGTTAAAAGGTCAGGCTTGTCAAAATAAGTGGGTCAGCCCATTAGCGACCTTCTTTAGTTAGGCCCATTCACAAGCACAGCCCATTCAAGTTACACAGAATCGGCCCATCAAAGGCCCATTCTAGATTTGGCAATTTCCAGCCCATCGTCAGTTCCGGCCCGTTAACGGCCCGCTATGTCTTTGGGCCTAATTATGGCCCGACCTTCTTTCGGCCTGTTAGCAGCCCATCATCAGTTCCAGCCTGTTAACGACCCGGTATGTCTTTCGGCCTTTTCTCGGCCCATTCTGCAGTTGGGCTAACTTCCCGTTGTGACTTTCGGCCTTTCCTCGGCCCATTCGGTAAATGGGCCAATTCCTAGCCCATTTTGTCTTTCGGCGTATTAACGACCCGCACAACAGTTGGGCCCTTGATGGTGCAACCTAATTTTGGGTCCATTAGCGGCCCAAGTTCTGCAAGGCACAATTTTAGCCCGACGCAAATTTTGGCCTGTTAAAAGCCTAGTTTGCAAATTGAGCCCCTTCTGGCCCAGAACACTTTCGGCCTCTTACTGGCCCGTCAAGTAAAAGGGCCGAGACAAAATTGACATTTATTTTGGCCTGCTAGTGGCCCATGGCCATTTCCATTTATATGGCCCTATCGAGCTTTCGGCCTGTTAACGGCCTGCTAAGAGTCATTGTTACAGTGGGCCACATCGATTGGGATCCACTAAATATTAAGTTGACCAGCCCAATTAAGGCCCGCTTTGGCTACACATGTATGTTCGTTCGGATGGCGTCCAGGTAATGTTTGGGCATGTTGGCCCCAGTTTCAACGATATAGCATATACAAAGAATTATCCTACTCTATACTATTGCCTCTAAAATACCTACACCATACAATAAAGAGACTAAGGCCTAGAAACAAAGAATAATCCTACACTATACAATAAACAAATTACAGCAGATTATACCCACTGGGCATTATAGTTCGGCACCAGTGATAATAAAGCGTACACAAACAGCAAGTTACATACAATGGGCAAATAAAGTTCATATATCATGGACACGCATCAACAGAACTTACCATTTGAACTATAATCTCTTCAGAAAATAGGATTGGCCGGATCCAGATACACTACAAAAAAATACAATTTCGTGATGATACGTGTTTGTCATAGTAGGTCGCGTTTTCTATCATGCATGTACATCCATGACAAATTTATGACAGAATCAAGATAGTCATACCTGTGCTGTCGTAGAAGTGTTCCATGACATTGCCAAAATTATCATCACGGAAGTGTCCACTTCCATGACGATAAATCGTGCGTCACAGAAGTGCTTTCGTCAAGGGTGACCGACACGTGGCATCCACCGCAATAGAACGCCGTTAAGCTATCGGGTCGGGTTTTGGATCCGATAACCCGGTAACAGCCCCGACCAATGGGGATTTTCCACGTGTAAAATCATCATTGGCTGGAGGAAACACGTGTCAGCTCACCGTTGGGACAGATGTCATCCGCTCATTGGACCGAAGGCACCTATGATACGGCGACATGTGGCACGGCCCAACTGAGGCCCATTCCTGTGAAAAGGCTGGCCTGTTTGACTTGGTCAAAAAGTGGCGGGCCGGCCCACGGAAAGCCTGTTAACGGCCTGTTCGCATATAGCCCATTTACAGCCCGCTAACCCAGGGCCCGTTACGCCCTATCCGAATTAGGCCCAGTAGCGTCATCTGGGCCGTCCAATATGATTCAACCCGTTTTAACTTCCGGCCCATGTGTGGCCCATGATTTCTTTTGGCCCATATGAGGACCTTTGTAACTCTTGGCCCATTAATGGCCCATGGTGAAACTGGCCCGTAATGAACAGTGTATCACTTTATACCCATTAACGGCCCGTTATTCCATTGGGCCGTTTCTAGCCCAAGTTATCTTTCGGCCTTCTTAGGGCCCATTGATTCTTCGGCTCATTTGCAGCATTCGATTACATACGGCCCGTTACTGTCACTTTCTGCTTGTGGGCCAAATTCAGCCCGTCGTTACAGTCGGCCCGTTTGCGGACCATTAATACGTTGGTCCGTTTTCATGTAAAAAAACCCGTTGGGCTGTTTTCATAGATTTATCAAATACGGCCTATTAACGGCCCGTTATGGTCCATGAATAGTACGGCCCATGATTGGGGAAATGATGATACGCCCCGTAGAAGGCCCATGGATCCTACGGCTCGTATGAGGCCCATGGATAGTACGGCCCGTAGAAGGCCCATGGATCGTACGGCCCGTAGAAGGCCCATATAGTAGGCCGATGGATCCTACGGCCGGACGAAGGCCCATGGATCATACGGCCTGCAGGAGGCCCATGGTTACAACAGTCCGTGTGTTGCCATGATTATTTTGGCCTAGTTACCAAAAATAGGCTATTGTGGCCACTAGAAAAAAACAGAAAAAGAAGTGCAGTGACTACAAGCAAACAACTAAACAAGACAATAAGGAAATAAATAAGCAAGCAATTAACGCTAGCCTATTACCGCTATTACACATATTACATCCACTGGGCATCAAAGTTCGCCACCAGTGCAAATACAAGGAACAAAGGAGCACATTACATACATTGGCCGTCAAAATTGGTCACCAGTGCAAATAAACGCGGTAGCAAAACAAGAGCATAACTGAAACAACTTCAGAAGAGCTCAAGAAACGTTATCCTGGGTACCCACCATGCTCGCAATAAGCTTAGCAAGCTGATTAGCTTTGTCCTATTTGGCGCTAAAATCCTCCAACGCTTGCTGTTGCACCAGAAAGTATGCATCTGAATGCTCCAGGGACTTCCGCAGTCCTTCCGCTTCTTGTAGCAGCACAGCTGATCGATGTCTTTCAGCTTGTAGTTGAGACTCAACAAACCGAACTGATTCAGACAGTGAATTTGAATAGCTTGTGCAAGCGGTAGTGGCCAGTAACTCGAACACTAAACCAAGACAGGACTTTGGGGTTGTCTCGCTGTCTTCAAGATAGTCTTCCTTAGCAATTTTATCAGCTTTGTTGGAGACCAACAAGGATGTGTCACTATCCCAAACCTTATCTGCATTACTTCCTTTACCATTGCTTAATAAGGCACTCTTCCCCAATATTCTGTCAGCATTCTAAAAGAAGAAAAAAGCAGACACATAACAAGTTTAGCATGTACTAGTATATGAAACTCATTTCGGTGAACCAGTTCATTAGTAAGGTGGACATGATTAAACTACCAAGTCTTCTATTGCCAAGTACTAGTACATAATAAAAGCATCAAACAAACATATATCTATGTCCTATGGTCACTGCATTGTCTTGCCAAATCAAAATAGAGACACGGTTCAAATCATATCAGTTCAAGACAAAGCAGCAGCGAAAGAATACAAAGCATGGGAAACTACACGGCACAACAAGATTTCAGATGCGTACCACGGGTCTACATGTACAACAACACTATTGGCTCTGTTGTGATGCTAGTAATGTGCATGATATGAAAGTCAACTGTATACACAATTGAAATTGAAATCAACAGAGCTATTGATAAGAGAAAACTTGTTAAAGAAACATGCGTGAACATACCTGCTGTGCCATTGGAGTTTCGATTGGATCCTTCAATTTAAAAATAAGTTTTTATGAGTAAATACAGTGATACAAGAGCAAAGCAATCATAGTTAAAAAAGGCGCGCCTAAGCGAGCGCTTAAGCGCGCCTAGGCTCTAGGCATTGGCAAAACGCATTGCGCATAACTACGCATAATCTGTGCATAACTGCGCATAAGCATGCGCTTTGGTCAGTAAAGCGCAAGGCGGTGGCAAAATGCACAATTAACACCTAGCGCTTTTTTGAACTATGATAGCAATGGAATCTTAAATTAGAACAGTTGTTCTTCAGGTTTAGGCACTTGTTCTACATGAACAGAGTACAGTAAGACGCAAGAATGTAATACTTAAAAATAGAAAATGAGCTTATAGACCTTAGCACATTCTTGGTTCGGGACCAGTACAGAACAAGGCGTTCCCAGTCATCGTCCAGTAAATGTGTCTCAGGAGAACGTAAGGGAATTTGATGAGCTTCTTTGCCGGTGAAGTACGTTTCTTCAGGTAATTCCGATACTGCCACCAAGCATTCTTGAAGATAGCAGAGGTTACCTCATCCTGAGTTTCCAAATCGGTCCTTCTCTATAGAGAAAAATGGGAAAATTTGCTGTATTATAACCATCATGGAGGTAGGATGTATGGGACGAAGCAAAGTAATTGCCATGAATAACATTACTTACACATAACTCCTGGACAAACACCTGCAACTGGCATTTTCCTTCATCTTCAGTATAATATTTCCAAGATGGGAAGATACGCACATACGATTTAACAACATCAAATGCGATAGATGCTAAACTACAACTAGCTGGTTGTTCTGCCTCCACAAGAATAGGCGTACTAACTGGTGGAGTTGGGGCTCGCCGTGATAGTACTGGCCCTTTGGGCACTGGAGCTGCCTTACTAACTACTCTTGTTTGGGAGCTCTGTGGTGGAGATGGTGCTGTGTCAACAGGAACTGGGTTACTATCGGCTGGGGTTGGGGTTAGATTGGGTGAAGCTGGTTCTCTGTCCATCGCAGTAGGGGTACAATCTGCGAGAGTTTGGGTTATGTGTGGTAGGGCTGGTTCTTGTGCATGTACAACCGGGGTGCTATATCCACCAAGAGGTAGCACTGTTTTATTTGAAGACCGTGTTTTTAGTCCGCTAGATACTGGCATCACCCGCTCCAATTCAAATGGCTGATAAACAGGAAACATAGTTGAATGTACAGACATTGTATGAGAGACAGATGCAATAGATAGTGCGGAAAAAAGAGGGCATGAAATAGTTGACATGTATATTGTTTAACTAAAACGGATAGCATGACATAATTTCACATATATGATGTCTATCTAAACTGGATAGCATAGCATAACATAATTCAAAGATATGATGAATAACTAAAGAAGATCGCATGACATAATTCACCTACATGTTATCTAAGTAATCAGGATCGCATCATTTAATTCACATATGTGATTTATATGCTAAACAGAGGGCATTCGATATGATGTCTGAACTAAGAACATGGTGTTGAATATTGTGTATATGATGTCTAAACTATGCAATGCAAGACACTGTATGCATGATATGAGCAGTATAACCGTGCCAAGTTAGAGCATACACCTCAGTGGGGGAATAGGACTGGTCATCTGTCTCTGAATCCATCTCTGAGGAGCTATCGGGACCCAACAAGAGATTTGCTTCGACAGGTAGCACTGTCTGCTCTGAAGGCCTTGTTTTCACTCCAGATTTTTCCATCTCCCACCCAAATGGCTGATTCATAGGAAGAGTAGTTTAATGTACAAACATTGTTGACAAATGGAAATGTAATGAAGAAAAGGATGGGCAAGATATCATTCAAATATATGATGCCTAGTTAAACAGGATGGCATTGCACATTTCACGTATATTATGGCTGGCTAAAAGACATGATACTGCATAATTCCCATATATGATATAGAAACTAAACAGGTGGCATTACAGAACATGTCTAAACTAAGCAGATGACATATATGATGTCAAAAGTAGGCACTGCAAGGCAATATATGCATGATATGACTAATATCATCATGCCAAGGTAGAGCAAACACCTTGGGGGGTAAATAGGAGTGGTCAGCGGCGTCTGAATCCGCCTGAGAACAGATATCTTCCTCTAGATTACAATCTGGAGAGGGGTGGGGAGGGTTTGCCATTGAACCCACCATGGAGCGATGTCTGCATGACATTGTATTGCCGCGCAAAACTCTTCTCTTTTTCTCTACATGTTCAACATGACTGTGTATAATATCTGACATGCATACGAAAAAAATATGGTGAGATTATGTAAGGAGAGCATGCAAAAATTTAGAGTGATGGTAACAACCAATGGATCGATGTTTTTCCGTTGAACCAAAATAGCCCTAATGGATCGACGTGAATGTATAGTAATAAGTGATGCAACAAGTGTACAACCTCTTTGCCGTAGCCGTGTCGACCTCGGCATCATTGGGTTGGTCGCTGAAGCAGTTGAGGCAGAGGTGGCTGTCGGAGGTGTGGAGGAAGATCTAAGGAATCTGTAGACGGCGTCCAGGGCACTGCTCTGTTGTGATGGATCGTTCTGTCATTGGAGCAGCTCCGATGAGCCGTAAGACGTCAAGGCTGAAGCAGCACAAGACAGACATCATCAATCTCAAGTGGGATTCTAATAGCATCTCCAATAGATGATGTAAATGGATGTAAAATTAAGATCACCAAAAACCACCTGACTACAACTGATGAGGTAAAATCTGTTGACTCTGAACTTACCTGTCAAAATTGAAATTTACTGTGGAATCTGAATTCTACTGTCGAAACTGAACGCAATGGTAGCAGAGAGGCACTTGACATGTAGTTTAGGGAAGGCATGCAGTTCATCTTCAACCTGCACCCCCCTGAGCCGCCAGCCACCACCGGCCGAACCGCCGGCCCCAGTGCCGCCTCGCCGCCCCGAAACAACTCGCCACCGCCGCCCCGGCCAGCCCTCTAGGCCCCCCACCCTGAACCCAAAGATAGATAGTGGGGTACCTCTCCGGCGAGCCCCCGTCCCCGCTGCGAGTGGTTCTTCCTTAACTCCGGCGAGCCCCCCCAACCCCTAAAAATCGACTGACCCAAAAGTCGATTCAGTCGACTGAAGTGTGGCTTAATCGGAGCAGAGCAGCAGCATGAGCGAGGGGGAGAGCAGCAGCAGCAGCAGCTGGGCGAGCGAGCGATCGAGCGAGAGCCGGAGCAGCAGCAGCGCAAGTGAGCGATCGAGAGCCGGAGCAGCAGCAGCAGATCCGGTTGGTATGGCCGCCGCCGCCGAAGGGGCCTCGCACTGGGGGAGAGCCGCCGTGGAGATGTCGCCCACGGCGCCGGCTTCAAGGGAGCCGCTCCATGGGGGTGCGGGATGGAGCACCGTCGGTGCCGGGAGGTCGAGTTAAGGAGAAGGTGCGATGCGATGAGTGTACAACCTCTTTGGTGGCGCCGAGTAGGCCTCGGCTTCGTCCGAGGAGTCGGCGAGGATGTTGCGGTTTCGGTGGAGTAGGTTAAGGCAGCGCTGTGGGGATGGAGCAGCCGTGATAGACGAGGCGATCATCAGAGCAGCTCCTTGGAGGTGGAGGACGGGGCGGCTGAACCGGCAGGACGACGAGATGGACGACCGATCCTCATCCGGGGAGGTGGACGAGGGACGTCGAGCTGTTGCGGTGGACGACGTCATCGGGGAAGAGGCTCCGGCTGGGCAGCGGTGACGTGGCGGACGAAGGAGGGTGGGGTTTCGCGGTTGGAGCGGAGAGGTTATGGCGGCCTGGGATTTTGAATGGCGAAAAGGGGGTGATGGGAGGGGGTGAAGCATGACTTAGGGACGCGCTTGTCCAAAATGTAGGGTGTGTTACAAAAGTACCCCCACCGATTTTAACCAGCGGCCCTTTCGGCTCAGGGGAGTTTTCACGCGCGTTGTAATTTCGAGATAGCAAGGCGCGGGTTGTGAAGGCGCCAGTTTTGGGAGCACGATATCTGAATTTTCGGGGTATAACAAGACGCGGGTTGAATTTTAGGGACAAGCCTAACGTGTAGTAATATTGTACTTGTACGTACCAAATCAATTCGCACGTCCCTCAACCAAAAAGAAAACGAAAAAAATAAAACTATTCACACCACACAAAGAGAGAGTCTTGCCCCGTTTTACTATACAAATGCTATTCAAAGCTACTCCCTCCTTCCATCTATATAGGGCCTAATGCGTTTTTCGATGCTAACTTTGACCAAATATTAGAGCAATGATATATGACATGCAACTTACACAAAGCACACTTAAATTCATCTGTGAAAGGTTCTTTCAATGATATAATTGTCACATTGTGCATGTCATGTACTATTAATCTTGTCAATAGTCAAAGGCGGTCTTAAAAATCTCATTACGCCCTATATAGATGGAAGGAGGGAGTATGAATCCATGTTATGTCCGATTAAATTTTTTCGCTTGCTGTATAATGCATGTAACCTACTCATACCAACATTTTAGTGCATTCCAAATGTCTATACTACCGCTGCAATTCAAACTAAATTTGAATTTGTTTCTCTATTTCAATAAGAATCTACAATCATGATTGTTGCCAACTTCAACCAACATAGTTTCCTTGCTATCCGCGAGATATAAATCGGACGGCCTATAATGCAGGATGGCAGGCACACCATCATCAACAACTCCGTTTTTTATAAGAGTAGAGATAAAATATATTAAATGTAGTATAACATGTTCATAACCACACCATGTGTATCACCGTTATATATATTCACACATGCGTCGGTTTGAAACACACATGTGTACCACCGTTTTATAATGAAGTATATATGATCTCTATTCATCTTTTATATCCACACAACCCTCTTATCTTTGTAGCTAGCGCTAACTTTCTCTTGTGCATGCACACGCCCGCATCCCTCTCACCCTCCCTCAGCATTCTCTAGCTCCATCGCGCAAATTCGTCTTTTCACTTTAGGTCGTTCACCCACGGTGTGTGTAGGCCCCCCAGCTCCTTCTTTACGGCACACAT
>NC_057814.1:504305760-504313321 GCF_018294505.1 Triticum aestivum
AATCGGCTCTTTGTCGTCCGCCTTTTTGCCTCTTTGTCGTCCGCTGGCGGACGGCAAAGAGGTGGGGCGTTAAGTTTTTTTCAAACGGGCGGGGGGTGGGGGCCACCTCCCTCTTTGCCGTCTGCTAGCAGACGGCAAAGAGCTGGCAGATGGCAAAGATCTTCTTTGCTGTCTGCCATTTCTTTGTCGTCCGCTTTTTGGTAGCTGATGGCAAAGAGCTTCTTTGCCGTCAGCTAGCAGACGGCAAAGAGCTGGCAGATGGCAAATTAGCTGATTCCAGTAGTGTATGTCACATCTAGATGTGTCCTAGACAGACCTTTAAATATTGTCCGCCAGTCCGGGAACGCGCGTATTCTATTTAAAATCACTGCTATGGAGAGATTTTTTTACTCCATTATAGCCTCTTGTTTGATAGAATTTCTCGCGTCTCGCTCTCTCAACCTCTCCATATATGTTACACGCTGGAGGCTTAGCGTTCATTTGCTAGGGTTTGCTATATTCACAGTCTCTCACCCTCTCTTCACCAGATCTAAACAAGACTGTGTTGGCCTCTTGTCTCTCTCCCCCCCTCACAGCTGGTGAAGGAGGCGTCCGTATCCCGTCGCACCGGGAAGGGAGGAGGTGCAGCGTTCACTCTATCGCCTTCGGCGAGGGAGGCAATCAACTATCGGCTGCGCTGTTCTCTTTCACCCAGCGCCTATGCGGGATGGCCACCGACCCCTTCTTCCTCGCTGATGTATGTAGTGTGGGCAGATCCGGCCTCCCGCCGCACGCCTTGCCACATCCCGACGACCCTAAGGTATAAGTTTCTTTGAAACCGTCGTTGCTCTAGCTGCATGTGGATCTTTTTCGATCTGTAGTCGAATCTAGGTCTTGGTTCAAAGAGGAAAGAAGGGTGCGGTGGGCTGGAGTAAGAATCTAGGACGTGGTTCAATGAGGAAAGGAGGGGAGGAAAGTAGTATAGACTGCCTATCCGGCCGCTTTGTAGGTCGAAAAGGGAAATAGGGGCTAACCCAGTACACACATCTGTAAGGAACCGATCTCTTTGTTGAAAAGGGAAAGAAACTGGGGGGTCGGGTAGTTTGTGCAGGACTAGATTTGCTGCCCTCAGATAGGAAGAAGGTACAAAGAGAACAAATATGGGACCAGTGCATATATGCTGCTTGGCTACATACTCTGCATCACCCATTTATACGTGTGGACGCACGTGGTGCTGGCATGTCCCATACAGCTATTTTGCTGTTGTTAATCTAAGAATGCCGCCGGAAAATTGAAGCAATGCCACTGTTAAAAGTAAATTACATTTTTTAATGAATGTTTTTCAAGAGAATGTGTTTGTTAATATGAATCAATGCAACCGTTTTAGAAATGCTATTGTCCTACTTTGTTTTCCATCCAAGATAAGTTAGATGCTTCTTTCTGTCACCGTTTGTTTCATCCTCTTTATCGGCAAGTAATTGTTTCCTTTTTTGCCTTTGTTAAAACATGGCTATCAATTCAACTTGTTGCTATTGCGACATTTTGCTTTGCTACTCGAAACACTTATGTTTTAAGAGTGTTTTGTGCAGTTCAACTTGAATGTCACACCGGTGACTTCGCTTAATTTTGGTGGAACTGCACAAAAGCAGATCGAGATTTCTTTCCAGTCTTCATGGCGAGTTGCTTCAAATCTTGGTCTCAACCACCTGATGTGCAGTGTGCTTTGAGATGTTGTGCTACTTGTTTTGGTACTGTTTTAAATAAATGTTGAATTGAAGCTATTGTATTGCTGTCTTTTCCCATTAAGTAGTGAACAAAAATGGGACCAACCCAGACATGATGCTTGTTGCTTTGTTACAACAAATTCAGCATCACCCCCTTTATAAGCCAGTAATTAACTACTGAATCTTATTTCAAAACTGCAACACTTGTTAGGGATTGGCGGGATTACCATTTTTGTGGCCGCATGTTTCATCCTCCTTTATTAGCCAGTAATTGATTCCTTTTTTGCCTCTGTTTAAACAGGGATATCTATTCAACTTGTTGCTATTGCGACATTTTGCTTCGCTACGCGAAACACTTTGCTTGATTTCAGTGCAACTGCACAAAACGAGATTGGATTTCCTATTCGTGTTGGCAGATTCGTATTTTATCTTGTCCGTCTCATGAAAGGTCAGTACAAGCCTTCATCCACATGATTGTGCAGTGTGCTTTGAGATGTTCTGCTACTTGTATTGGTACTGTTTTAAATAAATGTTGAATTGAAGCTATTGTATTGCTGTTTTTTCCCATTAAGTAGTGAACATAAATGGGACCAACCCAGACATGATGCTTGTTGCTTTGTTACAACAAACTCTGCATCACCCCCTTTATATGTAGATGGAAGCACATACTGTTGTTGCGCCCACTCTCCCCTGGAACTGTTTATGCTTTTCGTTAATCTAATGCCGCTGGTAAAATTAAGCAATGCCACTCTCAAAATTAATTAACTACTGAATCTTAGTTCAAAACTGCAACACTTGTAGGGATGGTACTATCCTGCTTTGTAGCATTCTACATGTTTAACCAAGGTATTGTTAAGATAATGTCTCTGTTAAAATGAATCAGTTGCATTGTTTTAGGAATGGTACTTTTCTGCTTTGTCGTTCTTTATACATGTTGAAACAAGGCATTGTTAAGATAATGTCTCAGTCAATATGAATGAATCACACTGATGGAGAATTGCTACTCTCCTGCTTTGTTTCCCATTAAGATAAAGTAGATCAGTAGATGCTTTTCGTCTGGGAGTACAAGTCATCAACCGTTATAACTCAGTAATTGTTTCCCTTATACCTATTGTTGCTTACAGGGATATCAAAATTAAAGCTCGGTTTTATTCCGACTTTGATTTTAGTTGAACTGCACAAAAGGAGCCAATGTGTCCAAGGCAAACTGCTGCATTACTGGGTCCAGTTGGTCGTTCCACTTTATAGAAAGAAGCAGTCACTGTTTGCGCTACATTACAGAAGGAATGACCGAGAAGCTTTACAAAGTATTATTAGACACCAGTGACATGACTAGTCTACAGAGACCATTGGCAATTTAACAACACGTGGAGTGCCCTGGGCAAAAAGTGCCCAAACAAGTACAAGAAGCTACGATAGGACTCCACGATCATAGGCATTACATATTTTCAATGGGAAATGCTTGTCAAAGTTTAATCATTGATGCTAGCAAGAAGACGTTATTTTAATATATTGGAATTGGAAAACCTTGTCAAAATTTGCTCATTGATGTTAGCCAGAAGTAATGCATTTGATATTTTTGAGTGGGACGCCCTTGCTGTGAGCAGCATCGAGTGTTTTTCCTATTCCTGTGTTCAGTTTAGAAGTAAATAGTTACTCTGCTGAGATATTCCTGTGTGAAGAGTTTGTTCTGAATATTGTCTATGTAGTGCCAGGCCATGTGTTTGATTGCAAAGTTGAGCTTGGAATGTTGTGGCATGCGGCATCACGAGCTGTTCACCGTGCCTCCTGAGAATAATGCTTCGTACTGTTTTGCATGTCGATCTAATGCCAGTGATTTGCTTGTTAAGAACATAATCCTCTTCTGTTGTTTCCGTGCTTAAGAAGTTCATCGTCTGATGTTTCATTCATAGCCTATACGACAAGTCGGGTAGGTTAGACGTGAAACCATATGATCTTCTGACCAACTCATGATATTAGGCCGTGATTGGATCGTCGTTTTCCAACCAAAACCGCTTGTAAAACTGACGCTTGTAAATTAAAGCAGATGGTCTCGGGCGAAGGCGCTTGGTTGGTCGATTTCAACTAGTAAAATATCGGAAGTACTTCACACACGATAAAAACGCTGAACAACACTCGGACGATTGCTAATCCAGCCGTTAGCTGTTGTTTCAGCCTTGCCCATGGATGGCATGATACGCACGTCGTGCATGTATCATCTGGTAATGTCGTCCATATAGCAGTGCTCGTAAAATATACACTGGTCTCTCAAATTACACGCGTAACCCACCGGTTTTACTTGCAGACCTCGGGCCCTCGGTTTCATTACGCCTGTATTTTACGTGTTGTTTCCGATGACGAGTAAATTACACTTGTATGTTAATACAGGTTTGAAATAAACCAGAGCTCCCAAGCGCGGCCTTACCGTTTCATGCCGTCTCAGTTTCTCGAAGGTGCTCATAGGTGTCCCATGATCTTGGCTTCCTGAATGAGTAGCGCGAGCGCTGTATCAGACCATACGTAGGGCCCGCGAGGCCCTCTCCGTTGTCCTTCGAGTTGTTGCGCTCGCCGTGGCGCCGAGCATTGTTAACATCGTCAACGAACATGAGGATTCAGCAGATGACTTTATTTTGACTGGATGACACTAGGGACCCAGTAGGGCCATAGCCGTACGTACGCAA
Source organism: Triticum aestivum (assembly GCF_018294505.1). NCBI lineage: Eukaryota > Viridiplantae > Streptophyta > Magnoliopsida > Poales > Poaceae > Triticum > Triticum aestivum. The sequence continues at coordinate 504,310,145 of NC_057814.1, forward strand.
GTGCCTCCTTATTATGTACAACTATTTTTTTTGCTTTCTCCTGGTTTCCTGACATCACGGTCCCACACCATTGTCAACCTATCTGGTCAATATAAACGAGAGAATTGCACAAGGTGCGGCCGACAGCTCGGACCAAGCAACTCGAGCAGTATTTGTGTTTTTGAGGCGTGAGCACTGCAGAGTTTTTCTTGGCGATGATTTCGTTATTGTTCAGAGGAGAGCAGGGTATTAACTGGGTGGGCTGTGGCCCGTCTAGCCCAGGCCAGATATCCAGCCCAGATACTAATTTTTTCAAGATGAAAATGGCTAGCCCAGCTATACGTCTTTTTGAGGAATACCCAGGCAAGGTCAACTTGTTATTCTCCGCCCCGCTGAGCTGCAAATCTTTCCTAGGAGGGATGCATTAGGCTTAATAGGAAAATGGGCTTTAAAAATAATAAATGGGATGTAATTATAAATCTGGGCAGTAACTATAAAAAAATGCACCAAACACGAAATTAGTTTATAAAATATTATTTATGGATTTTGAAAATCTTAAATTTTCATTGTTGCGCGCGCAATGTTTCGTTGGATTTTTACGTAATACAAATTTATATTTAATCTGACTAGAAATTTCGGGATAAAAATATTTTGGATCCCATCAAAATGTGGGAAATTTTATTGAATTCTGCCTTCAATGGTTGGTTGGAATTATTAATCATTGTCCTAGCTAGAAAATGGGCTGTACTTTTAACAAACTGTAAATGGGCTGTTGTAAATTCCATTAGAATTCAAAAATGGGTTGTACATTCTTACAAAACGCAAATGGGCTATAAGTTCTCTGCCACACACTTGTGGGCCTACTAAGTGACGCGTCCCCTAAAAAAAATAAGTTGACGCGTATGCAAGGCTTTGTCAACTTATTATAGTCAACACACTGTTCTAGAAGCAGTGGCCGTTGGATGTCTATCCAATGGATGTCGTGCTTCTTCTTCAATCTCGGATATTCTTAGCTTCGGCCGCCCAAAAAATGATTCCTCCCCGTGACATCTGGGGTGCACCGTTTCGGAGGCTGACCTGTGGGCCTACTAAGTTGGAGCATACCAAGGGCTTTGTCAACTTAGTCAATTTTAACAATTCTAGCTTCAGTGACCATACGATGTCCATCCAACGGCCGTAGTGCTTCTTCAACCTCTGGTCTTCTTGGTCCAGCCGCCCAAAGCGGCGCCGGTTGTGCCGCCTACTCCTGCCTCCCGTGGCCGGCTCTGATGCCGCGAAGGCCTCACCGCCCCCATACTACTCCCACCGCTGGCCAGGCCATCCCTTCACTCACCCACACCCCCTGTTATTCTGCGGCAACGGCAGCCTCACACCGCAGCCGAACCAGTGAACCCTCGTACTCCTCTCCGCGTGGGCTTCCACTGCTGCGTCTTCCCCGGCTCTGCGTTGTCCCCTTCCTAGGCCTCGCCATCGTCCACCGCCCTGGTGCTCTCGGCGCGGCGTGGTCAACGTGGTCAACGACCGACTTCCATCGAAAGAGTATTGTACGTGGAGAGGCCGACAGCTGGGTCCACGGCGGCCGCACGGAAGTGCCTCCTTATTACGCGCAAAATAATTATTCCTCCACCTGACAGCGGGGACCCACCGAACGGGCCACCTTATTTCGCAAAAAAAACATTTCCCCCCTGACAGCTGGGACCCGCCGGACGGGCCACCGTATTTCGTGAAAAAACGTCCCCCCGCTGTCAGTTCGGACCCACCGGAAGTGCCTCCTTATTACGCACAAAAAAATGAATACTCCCCCTGCTAGCTGGAACCCACCTTGGTGGGAGGCTGACTTGTGGGCCTACTAAGTTGACGGGGACAGAGAGCTTTGTCAACTTAGTCAATATGCACGATTCTAGCTCAAGTGACCGTACGATGTCCATCCAACGGCCGTAGTGCTTCTTCAACCTCTGGTCTTCTTGCTCCAGCCGCCCAAAGCAGCGTGGGTCGTGCCGCCTGCTCCTGCCTCCCGTGGCCGGTTGTGCTGCCGTGGAGGCCTCACCGCCCCCCTACTATTCCCACCGCTGGCCAGGCCCTGCGGCGATGGCAGCCTCACATCGCAGCCGAACGAGTGAACCCTCATACTCCTCTCCGCGTGGGCATCCACTGCTGCGTCTTCACCGGCTCCGCGTCGTCCCCTTCCTAGGCCTCGCCGTCGTCCACCGCCCTAGTGCTCTCGGCGCGGCATGGTCAACGTGGTCAAGGAACGACTTCCATCGGACGTGGATTGTACGTGGAGAGGCTGACAGCTGGGTCCACGGCGGCAGCAAGGAAGTGCCTCCTTATTACGCGGAAAATAATGATTCCTCCACCTGACATCAGGGACCCACCGGATGGGCCACCGTATTTCGCAAAAATAACGTTTCCCCCTGACTGCTGGGATGCACCAGCTACACCTTCGCATGCAAGGAAATGCGTCTAGGCAAAAAAATGATTCGCCCCCTGACTGCTGGGACCCACCAGCTACACCTTCGCATGCAAGGAAATGCGTCTAGGCAAAAAAATGATTCACCCCCTGACTGCTGGGACCCACCAGCTACATCTTCGCACGCAAGGAAGTGCGTCCGGGCAAAAAAACCCAAAACGATTCACCCCCCCTGACTGCAGGGACCCACCAGCTACATCTTCGCAGGCAAGGAAGTGCCTGACAATCGGGACCCACCTGGTCGAAGCATACGTAGCGTTGTCATTCTGGTCGAGAACGTGTACGTACATATATGCTGGTCAATGTAGAAGCGCGCACGTGCCGTAGTAGAGGCGCGTACGTGTCGTAGTAGAGGCGCGCACGTAGCATGTACACGTACGTACAGCGGCCAGGGTGTAAGAAAGAAAATACGGCCACGTACATACATACGGGCAGGGTCTCGAACGCCTACTCGCGCATACGTACGGCGAGGGCTCGTGTACATGGCTGGGTCGGAACGGAGAAACAACGTCGTCGTCGTGTTCATGGGGAGGCAACGGAATGCGTCGTGTTCATGGGGAGGCAACGGAATGCGTCGTGTTCATGGGGAGGGGTGTGGCGTACCGCAAAACGGAGGAAACAGACCTCCTACGGTCGAAACGGGGGTCCTATTGATCGGGAGGAGTGTGGCGTACCGCAAAACGGAGGAAACGGACCTCCTACGGTCGAAACGGGCGTCCTGTTGATCG